>NC_056739.1:1679144443-1679276943 GCF_019279795.1 Protopterus annectens | reverse complement strand
AGGTACATACCAAAGAGGGCACTGTACTCAATGATAGTTCTGATGAATGCCAAATACAATGGAAAAATGATTTCCTTGGATCTTTGTAAGTCACTATGAACATTGATAAGTAGCAGTACTGCTTGCTATCCTTGTTCCACCATGCACCAATATTTATGAAGAGTGCAACCTATAAAACACAATGCAACACTGAAAATAGAACATAAGAAAGCAAAATTCTAAGTATTCCAAAAGACAGAATATTTTCAGGAAATTATGTGTCCCCCCTTCCACTTCATCAGAATTTTGTGCAGCTTTGTGCATTTTGGATTATTTTTTGCAGTTTTATCAGCAATTTTTTCATCGGATGTTAAGGGAAGTCCAGTATCTCATCACAGATGTAATAAGCATGTGCAAGTCATTTCATGCAGTAATGTGTAAACAGCTCAGCACAAGACAGTTTAAATACATTTTTAATTAAAAGAGTAAAACACAATGTGATGCCGGTGCCCTGGCCCAGCAATCAAGGAACTTCAATCCTCACCACTAACACCAGTGAGGGCCATCTCATATAGGAGGAAAGGATAACAAATACACACAGTAAAGTGCAATTTTCCTTAAGAGCACACAGAGATCACAGTCAGTCTGGGGCTTGTCACTCCCTTGCTCTCCAGGTCCCCAGTAAGACTCCCCACTGGCACAGCTGTAGGGTCCAGATCTCAGCCTAGTGGGCAAGCTAAAACCTCCAGCACTGTCCAACCAGTGCTTTGTGTCCCTGCCCAAGTAGCTGACACATACACACTTTGAGGTAAGAGTTTATACAACCACACAGAAACTCCTGGGGAAGGCTGGCACAGGTTCTCCAGCTGTGCCCCTTTTACCCAGACTATACGGTAGAAATCACTGCCACCACCCATCTAATATTTATCAGCTACTCAAAGGCCCCAATTATTACTGTGCAATATTATTATCTGATTGGTAGTATAACTAAACAGTCAAGGCTTATTAGAGTAACTTGGTGCAGGATCCCTGTATACATGCAATGTATTCTTAGGGCTTAACTTATCTCTATACAAAACAGCCACAGTTGAAAGGTTTTAAAATACTTAATATTAAATAATAAAAACACAAGACAATACTTCTTACTACACAGTGCCAGCCAACAGTTCAGAGATCACAGATAAATACTTAAAATAATTCATTAGTACGTTTCTGACTTCACAGAAAAACACTTAGTCTAATCTTTCTAGTTTCTAGCTATTTCTAAGAGAAAATACAAGTCTAAGATAAACTTACATATAGAACACAGGCAAAGTGCTGATGAGTTGGATGGTCAAGACAAAAATGCTTAATGCTCTCTGATTCTATCTGTTTTTAAAATCACATTCCTGGTTCACATTACATCATTCTTCACACTTCCCTGGGTTCCCAGGTTAACAGAAACTACATTTACATTCTTCCCCTCTGGGCAGAAACCAGAGCAACAAAGGACATGTATGCATGCAAATTCTGGCCATTAACTCTGGCCTTACAACAATAGCAAAAATTCCTTCATCTAAACTGGCTTGGGCAGTGTTTACATCAAAGAGTCACAACATGTTTTACTTGGTCAGTAGAGTGCACTGTTGTTGCATTTTTCCAGTTCCACATGTAATACTATTTTTTACCATTTAAGACAACAAGTCTGCGGTTTACATTAATATTTACAGATGATAGAATTATCTCCAAAATTCTATCTGGCTAAGCTGGCAACCTTCACCCATCTTCACCCAATCTTCATACACACATTAGCTTAATTATTGTAATTTCAACACATCTGCTAAATGTCTTTAGTGCTGAATGTCATGAAATATGTGAAAATGTTCATAAAACTAATATTACACATAGATTAAAATGCCTGCTATCATCATTATTAGCTGCTGTAGCTAATGCTAGCTTTATTGTTTTTAAATTTGACTGAAAAGGACTGATGTGTCCTAGAGTCACAGTTTTTTTAAAGTAATGTTATCATTGAAGAAAGTTCCCTTTTATTGGGTATGGAAAGTTTTGTCAAAAGCCTCCATTATTGTTTCCTTCAGTACGTCATCCTCCATCACTGATATGTCTGGGGGACTGATACACCATGTCAGCCGTAAACATTTGTACACCTCCTCCTCCTTAATTGCCAGTACACTTACTCTACATTCTGATATTGCATGCTGCATTTATTCCTTTGTGGGATGCTTCTCCTTTTCTCTCTGATCTCTCATTTAATGTCCTTCTTTATGAGGCTCATTCATCAACCACCAGGCCTCTCTTCTTTGCTTTTCTGTCATTCCTAAACAATTTGCACCTTGGTATGTCCACATCCCCCCTTGTCAATGGCCCTTGTTTATGTGATATGAATGATACTCAGCCTTCACTCATATATCACTGTCTGCTGATGCCCTATTTTTCTATCCAGATTCTTTACATTAAAGAAAAGAACTATAATGCCATGGCTAAGGGCACCAATGTTTGCATCTCTGATATATTCTGTATTACATTTTTACTTCTTTAAATACCCAAGTTCTAGTAACTAACTCAGTTGAACTATGTCCATCTTGTCTATGACTTTGCATAAAAAACAGATGGGTTATCGGATCCAACTTGGATCCCACTTCAGCCATTTTCAATTTTTAGATGTAGTGCTCAGGCGTCTTCTGTTACCCATAATCTCCTGCAAAGAGAGAGCTACCTCAGATTGATTTTGCTTCATACCAGAGTAAAGGAGATTGCCCCCAGACTTATAAAAACCAAAGATCAAATACTATGAAGAAACCAGCTGCCAAACCTAGGACATGAAGAGTACATGATCAAGCCAAGGTGGATCAGTACAGTCACTCCGGGAGTCAAAGGAAAAACAGCTCAAGGAAAGGAGAAGGTGAAATGAAGGTTGAGGAAGGACAGACACAGACAATGCAGATCTGTCATTATGGTAAATACATAACATTTGTATCTGATGGAGTCTCTTCTACCCATTCTCAAATGGTGGGACAGATTCTGAGTTGCTAGTACACTTGGGAGGTCTCATGGAAGGATATTACAGAGCACAGCTGAACCAAAGTAAGCTCACAACCTTAATTGTAAATCCAACTGATAGTGAAAAATGAAGGTATGGGCATTGGACCGAGTAGCTGCAACACAGATGTCAGCAAGCAATACCCTGGAGAAGAAAGCTGTAGATCTGGCCACAGATCTAGTTCAGTGTGCCTTCAGAGGTTTGGGTAAGGAAAAACATTCTCTTTGTAAACATGAGAGATTCAATCAGATAAGCAATAGGAAAGCTTTACTTTGGACACACCTTTAACAAGTTTCCTATGTCCGCAACCTCAAAGCCAATACACAGTTGTATGCAGAGCTCATTGTAAATGGAGCCACCTATATTGAACCACAAGATATAGCAATCCTACTGGCTGACAAATTCAGCTCCAACTTTACCCCTCTCTCCCCCTCAACCTCACCTCAGGAAATACCATCAAATATAACTCCACCTGCTATTACTAGGAAACAGATCCTTAATGCTCTCTCTAAGGCCAAGGACACTGCATCAATGGGCCCAGACAGTATCCCAGGATGCCTTCTAAATAGCATGAAACATGACCTACCAGGCCCTCTGGAATTGCTATTTAACTGTAGCCATCAAACGTGCTTCATGCCTCAAGAATGGAGAACAGCAACAGTCATTCCTCTGCACAAAAGTAGGCAATCTACAGACCCTGCAAACTACAGACCCATAAGTCTCACTAGTTTTATATGCAAAGCCATAGAAAGAATTATCATGGAAATGATCAGTAATGATATAGTAAACCTCCAAAGATGGGGCCCAACAGAGTTTGGTTTCATCAAGGGCAGATCATGCCTATTCAACCTGGTGGACTTCTTTGAGAAGGTCACTAAAGCAATGGATGAGGGAAAATTGTTCACACTGCCTATATTGACCTAGCCAAGGCATTTGACAAAATACCCCACTCAGGTATTGTTGACAAACTCAAGAGTTTAGCTACTAAACCATCTGTCAACAGATGGATATCCAGCTGGCTCACAAATAGGACCCAAGAAGTTAGACCTGGGGAGTCCACCTTTAGAAAGAGGCCAGTCACAAGTGGAGTCCCTCAGGGATTAGTCCTTGGACCACTCCTTTTTGGCATTTACTCCACTAAAGTCAAAGCCAATGTCAGTGATCTCTGGCTGACTAAATTTGCAGCTGATTCTAAATTAGGAACTGTCTTTGAATACCTCACTGATGCAAATGTTTACCATGAAAGACTGCCACAGGCAAACAACTGATGTCAGAACCATGTACTAAAACTAAATGCCAAGAAATGCATAACAGCATCCTTCAGTAAGTCATCCACCCCTGGTAACTATCATTGACAACACACCGCTTAGAGTTTTCCCAGTAGTTAGGGACTTAGGGACAGACATAGACAGTAATCTATCCTTTGACCATCATGTGGATACAGTAGTGAAGAAATCATTCTATGTTGCGCAACTAATAAACAAAGGCATGTCATCTCTGTCCAAGAAAGTCATTGTTCCACTGTATTCAACCTTCATTAGACTTATCATTGAGTACAGTGCCCCCTTTGGTATGTACCTAACCAGGCATATCCAAAAAATGGAATGGCCACAGCATTTCCTCACTAAAAAATACAGGGCATAAGTAAAATGTCCTATGCAGACTTCCTCAAGGCCCTACCCTGTATTCTGCCTCCTATAGGCTGTTGAGGGGAGATCTATTCCTGGCATACAGGTCATGTCAGACCTCATCCTGGTGGACCTCCTGCATATCTGCAAAAAGAAGCAACACCAGAATGACCCCTTCAAAAGACTTAAACCTTGCCTGTGATAGAAATAGGACCCGCTGGAGAGACAGATAGGGGTAAATGTGTACAGGAGACCCAAGGGCAAATTTTTGATCAGAGCACCTCTTGTCAACTCTTTCTCCTAAGGGATAAGGCATAGTATCTGTTGCACTTGGTGTTGTAAGGAAAGGCAAAAGATTGTAACACATTTAGCCTCATTGGCTGAAAATCTGATCTGGCACTATTAAGGCTGCCCTTGTCGACTCCTTTCCAATTCCTGTTTCACCATGCATGTATATAAATATAAACATATAAATATACAAATATATAAATAATATATATATATATATATATATATATATATATATAATTGTGCAGGGTGATTGATTTGCCAGATCATCTCTTGTGTTTTTTTATATATAGTGATTATACATATATTTATTTATATATTTGTATATTTATATGTTTATGTTTATTTATATTATATTTATATTTACAATTATATTTATATATATATATTATTTTGGTGTTTGGTGTTTTGTGCTACTTTTGAAAATCTGATCTGCCACTGTTGGATTGAGGGACTGCTTGTGAGGGAGGACAGAGCTACTCATCCTGTCCGCTAGAACAATGGACTTCCCTGGAATGTGCATTCATATCATAAAGCAATAAGAACACATCGCCCTGTACCGCAATCTTCTGGCCTCCTGACACAATGCCCCCCCCCGCTTGTTGGTTTTCTAGACCACTGACATATTGTCTGTCTAGATTGAGATCAAACCTGTGGAAAGAGCAAGCTGCAAGGCCTCCAATACTAGGAGAACCACTTTCATCTCCATAAAGTTGATGTAAAGACTGACCTCTGTAGGAGACCATGTTCACTGTACCATCTTTTCCAAGAAATCTCCCCACCCTAAGTGAGAAGCATCCATGGTCTTTGTGGCTTGTGGAAAAGGTATTACAAAGGTATGGCCCTGGAAGACTATTGAGGACTCCTGCCACCATTCTGGATATAAAACTTTCAAATCTTTGTCAGCAAAACCTGAAAATTCATCAGCCAATGTCTGAATAACCTCTGAGCTGATAGACACTGCCGGAAAACTCTAAGTTGATATCTGGTGATACCTCCTGTCATCAAACCTAGGAGATGTAGAATCAATTTTTTCTTGTGGCTTCTGACATGATAGAACAGTAAGTGCTTGTTTGAATACCATAAATCCTGTTTTGTGAGAACTTGGTAATTTGCAGTTTTGTGCCCTAAAGTGCTCCAATAAATTCCATGGGCTATACAGGGTGAGGTTTGGACATGGCTATATTCATTGTAATGCCTAGTGTTGAGTAAAGTTGGAGTAAGTAGTCCCTGGCATGGAGAAGAAGATTCCTGGAGAGGGCAGTTATGAGCAAGTCATACTGGCAAGGGAATATTCAGAACCCCAGCAGCCTGAGATGAGATGCAACCATTGCCATGTACTTGGTGAGACTAAAGGGCCAGGCTCTGAAATGGAAATTACTGGCTTCTGGCCTGAAGCAAAAAAAAAACACCTGAAGCATCTGTCCATTTTTACATGGTATTATGCTTCCTCGAGGCCAATTGAGCACATCCAGTTATCCTTCCTTAGTAATGTAAGTATGGACTGTACTGTGACCTTCTGGAATTTTTTTTTTGTTTTGCAAATTTATTCTAGCAACTTAGGTCTAAAATTGGCCTTGGGTCTTCATTCTTTTTTGGCACTAAAAATCTTCAGTAAACTTTGTCTCCTTGTTGGTCTAGTCCGACCTCTTGGATGACTCGTAGCAGCTTTTCTATTTCTGATACTGTTGCTTCCCTTTGGGAAAGTGGAACATGGTGAAATTTTAATACTTGCAGAGAATGATAGTAAGGGAGTAGAGTAGCCTCTGGTTATTATCCTCTGCACCTATACATCTTGAGTGATGGATGTCCATGCCATAGGGTGCAGGGATAAGTGCCCCCAAACTGTCTCCAGAGAGCAGGAGTTAGGCAACATTCAGGAGTGCTGATAAGGCCTAACAGAGAAGGAACCCCAAAATCCTAGTTTTGTGCATCACCTCTGCCATGGGGTGATATCCACCATTAGAGTTCTCCCACTCTGCTTCAGGGGGATCTTTCTGCAGGAGCAACAGGTATAAAAGTTTGAGACTTCCAGAATCAAAGTTTATTCCGTTCCTTTTGTTTTTTGAAAAAGGTCCTCTGGGGAGGTAGAAAATCAGATCTCTATGACAGACAGGGACTTTTCCCTCTTGGATAGTATTCGTAACTTTTGAACTAAAGAGCATAGCTCCATTCAAGTGGGTATTGACAAAGGACATTTTAAAGTGTTCTGCAAAATCACATAGGTGCCTCCAGCCATGCCTTGTTTCAGTAATGCCAGTGCCTGCAAATCTACAGGGACCTTCTGTGGCACTGGAAGTGTGGTGCATCAAAACATTTGATAAGGATTAAAGGGTAGCCAATTGCAAGTTGACAGACTTTCTCTCCTCAATAGATAGGCTCCCTAAGATAGATTTGGAGAGCTCTTTAGTCAGATCTCTCTGAAAGTGTATAATGTGTGCCAGATAATTCAGCACCCTGAGAACAAAGATCACTGATGCATAGAGTCCCTTTCCAAATCTGTCCAATTCTTGAGACTTCCTGTTAGGGGAATGGACAGCAGAGCTCTCCTGTACCAGTTCCTTCTTGGTGGCTACCACTTCCACCATAGAATCAATGGTTAGACCCTTGCTATAAGGATGGTCTTTTGGTGATACCAGGAATGTGTTGGGTTTACATAAGATTGGTTTGGCCATGTCTGGTTACTTCCATGCCCACTTAGAGATTAAGTCTACCATCTCTTCTGTTGGGGGGCACAGAAAAGGTAGATGGCAAGCCCCCAAAGCCTCTAGAAATGCTGACTCCTTTTGGGGTGGAGCTTCTGAGGACTACCCCCCCTTTTTTGTCTGAGTACTTCTAATATTTCACTAAAATAGACATCCTCAAGGGGGATCTTGGGGACCACTCCACTTCCTCAAAGTCAGTATCTTCAGTTAAGGACTCTGGGGAGTCAATGTGCCTCCTTTTGCACTTCTGCAATTGATGAATCTCAGTGGGATGCCCTAGAGAGGACTTGGAAGCTGATTGTGGGTCCTCAACGTGGACAGAATGAAGACTTTTGGAGTCTGGCTGTATGAAGGAATTGAATGAGCAGGATCATGACCCAGGGAAATCCTGTCAGTTAGGGAGGGATAGAGCTGAAGCTGAGAGTCTACTCCCTAGAATGAGAGAGGACTCTCTTAAAAGCCTCAAAGGCAGAGCCTGAGACAGAACCAGAGACCCTTCCAATAGGAGCCATGTCTCCCCAAAATGACTGGTCTTGAGGTAAAGCTCAGAAGAGCACCAAAGCAGATGTCAGAGCCAAGCTTTCCAGTGCTGAAGCCCAAAGGAAGAGGAACAGCTTTAAAGGTCTTGGAATTGGACCTACCCCTAAGTCTGATACCAACACCTAGGCTCTGTGATGCAGTGAGATATGAGTCACTCAGAGCTGACCAGATCAGAAATACCACAGCAGTCTAAGAAGATCATGTCTTTAGATCTAACACGGACATACCATGGTAGCACTCAGATCCCATAACTCTGATTTTGCAGGATGGAATGGGGAAGGAGTGACAACATGATGATGAAACCATTCCCCCCTGGACCCAACAGGAGTCAGAGACAGAAGAACCCCCGGGTAAATTTGCTTCTTGAGGGACTATCATCCTTGTGATGTCATTCCTCTGGGCCAGTAATCAAAAAGCCTTGATCCTCCCCACTGACACTGGTGAGAAACATTCACTTAGACCAAAAGTAGATACACACAGTATTTTCAGATGCAGCTCTTTCCACCAAGCATATTTTCTCTTAAGAGCATACAGGGAGCACACTCCAATCCTGAGGCTGGGTTTTCCTCTGCAGGCTCCAAATAAGACTCCACCTTTTTCTCTGCAGAAACTAGTGCTCTGTGTCCCTGTTCCAAGTAGCTGACACACACACACTTTTTGACATTTGATTTTCAGACACACACACACACACACACACACACACACACACACACACACACACACACACACACACACACACACACACACCTGGGAAAGGCTGGCACAGATTTACCCACTATACCACCTCTACCCATACTATAAGGTAGATTTACTGTCAGCAGATTGCTACTTTAAGGATCTTACCAGGGTACCCAATTAAATTCCAACGAAAACCACAACTCGACCAATAAGTGTACAACTCCACTATAACTTTTTAATAGCGGAAGGTGTTTATTGCAACGAAAATAAAACCAAAAATGTTAAAATACAGCTTGGATGTTAAGCGCTTTCACTCACAACATAGAGCTTCATCAGAACATCCTTTTACTAACAGATACTGTGTTTAAATACAAAAATTGGCGCCAAAAAACTAACAGACTGTTGCTCATTCTTAAAGAAATATTACTACATAGCACTACTTGGGTTCATATTGTTCCTTTAAATTAATATTATAGAACTTCTTAATAAAAAATAATTTCTGTGAAAGTGTATTTAAATATAGTGTTATGTTGCTATGCCAAGGACAAATAAACATCAAGTAAAAATGTATAATGTATCTATATAATATCAGATAATTGTGTACAGACACTTTAATATGTTAAGCACCTTATTGGACCACTGAATTAAAAATCCATGAGGGGGATTTCTGCTAACATATTTAGGACTGCGCATAAAATAAAAACAAAAATAAAAATAAAAATATATATGTATTTGGTACAGCAATAAATAAGTAAATAGATATGCATGTGACAACTGTTTTGTTATGTTGGAATACATATAAACATAAATCTAACAAGCATTTGATAAGTGTTTAATAAGTAAAAATCAATGAATAAATAGTTAAAATATATAATATAAAAGTTGTAGTATGCACTAAATATAGTTACAATTAATTTATTATGTAAACACTTTTATGTTTATCTAAAATCCACTTCAAGAATAGGTTTACATGAAATGAATTCATTTAAACCTGGCAAGTTAGCGGCATTAAGATAAAGTTGCCACCAAACTTCCTTGAAACTTAATAGTTTCTTTAAATCCCCTCCTTTGGAATTGTTATAAATAATATCCAAAATACCAAATTTAAACTCATGTTCAGCCCCCATTTTTCCACATGCCTTGATAGGGCATTAGTACCATCTTTTCTGGATATGCTGTAGATATGATCATAAATTCTCTTTTTAAAATTCCTTTCTGTTTTTCCAGCATAATAACTAGGGCATGCTCCACATTTAGTGATGTAAATCACCATTCTAGTGTTGCAATTTCCCTTTTTCAACTTAATAACTATTTGATAATTATTGAAAATGCTTAATGTATGTGTTTCTAAAATGTATCTACACTGATTGCATGTACCACACTTCTTAGTACCATTAAAATTATGATTTTTATTTTTTTGGTTACTATTTGACTGATATTCAAGTAATTTCTTAATATTGTCTCCCATTTTATATACCACCCCTGGTCTCTTACCTACTATTTTCTCAAAGTTAGGATCAGAATCTGATAAAAACCAAAACTTATTTATAATTTCCACAATTTTGTTGGACTTTGGACAATATGTCAGGATAAAAGATCTTTGATGTATCGTTCTCTCACCATCACTCCTGTTTTTCTTAAAAATTGATTCTTTATTAGTGATAACTCCCATTCCTAATAGGGTTTGTATTTCAAACCCCATTCGTTTATCACATAAGTCCCTACATTATGCAACATTGAGGGAGGGTAACCTCTGTCTTTAAACAATTTTGTAATAAATTTGATCTCTTCCTGCATTGTCAAATGATCCGACGTCATGCGAGCAGCACGGATACATTGTCCTTTAAATATATTTTGTTTTAGTTTGGTGGGATGAAAACTGTCGTATGCCAAATAGTCATTGGAAAATGTATTTTTTCTGTATATCCTGGATCTTAAAATATCATTATGTGTATAAATGTAAGTATCCAAATAAGCTATTCCCACCTTACTCTTATTGTGTGTAAATTTCAAAAAATTACTACTATTATTCAAATATTCAATGAAAGTGTCCAATTCATCATTGGTACCACTCCATAATATACATATCATCCAAAAATCTCGAGTAATGGAGAATATTACTGAAATGTTTACTGGGAAATAGTATTTTAACATTTTTGGTTTTATTTTCGTTGCAATAAACACCTTCCGCTATTAAAAAGTTATAGTGGAGTTGTACACTTATTGGTCGAGTCGTGGTTTTCGTTGGGATTTGGTTGTGTCAATTTTTGATTCAGTTGTTGTTAGGGTACCCAATTACTCTTAGTAAAATTAATACTATACTTATACAAATGGTAGTATTAACCAAGCAGCAAGACTATCAGGAGCATGAAGGCCACAGTGCAACCAAATAAATGCAATTACGCTCAAAGGTTAAACTATTTTCTAAAATAACAGCCACAGTGAAAAGTATCAGTATATTTAATAATAAATAATAAAATAGAAAACGTGAAACACTGAAACACCAGAGTTTAAATTCACAGGAAATATAAAAATACACAGATGGAAAGACTCAACAGATACAGAAAAAAAAAAAAACAATACTTTTAGCTAATCTCACTATTTTCCTAACTGACTGAAGAATTACTGTTGCCTAATTATGTTACTTACAAAAACAAGGTAAGGTTAAGTGGATGAGTGCCTTTGTTGTCAGTTCCAATAACAGAGTGCTAGGTGTCAATATCACATCTCTCAGTAATATCTAAAATAATTTCAGTGTTGGCTATAAAATGACATCACATCTGGTCACCTGATTTTGTGGTTCCCACACTATCCCCCTGACTAGGAACTTTAGCCAGGATCTGGCATAAATGTGTCACAATACATACCTAGCACTTTCCTAAGGCATCTGGTGACTGTAAAACAATTCCAATACTTTCATCCTTCTTGTAGAGACTAACCAGACATTTTCAGGCACCTCAGGGTAGCAATTAGCTCACCACTAAGGACAATAAGAGCAAGACATTGTGTGTCTGGCTGCATTTAGACCTGTGAGATAAAATCTTTAAGGCCTAAACCAAGTTATTTAGTTTCAAGCTATTTTTCTTAAGGTAAGCTGAACTGAGCTTAACCCCTTCCCTTTTAGCATCCTCTGTTAACATTTATACATTTCAGTAGTTGCCACAATACAGCCTGCTATAAATGTATATTTCTTTTCTGTCCAGAAGGACCCACTGTTGAAACATTTTCAGTACAAGCAGCTTTACAAATATATTTTTAAAAGAAGCATCTGTACAAATCAGTTTGATATACAAATGAATTAACTTCTTTAAAAAACTTCAGCTAGTTATGCTGGCATATGTTACACATGCACTGCCCTGGTCTGTCTGGCATAGCTTGCACTATCTCACATCATTACAATCCTATCGACATTTGCTTCAGAATGACTCATGGAGGACTGAATTGAGCTGAGAGAGGAATCTGTGGAAGAAGGTCCGGAGATCCAGCTGTGTGACCTCTCTTGAAGAATGGTGGAGCTCAGCTTGGGTGATATCAGCTCTGGAGAAAGGTGTGGTACCAGTAAATGAAGTGAACCAGATCCAATCTGAATAGCTTCTGACATGAAAGCTGGATGTGACAGTTTCAGCATCTTTGCTATTGGAGTCAAAGGAGGGGAACAATGCAGGGACCACTTATGTGGTTTAAATGTTTTTTCTTTTTCCTTGGCTTTCACGACTATTTTTAGCCACTGAAAGATCAAACCATTTCTTAGCAAAGAAGCAGTAGAAGAAGAAGTAGAGAAGAGAGCAGGTAGAACTTCTTCCACAGAGGCAGGAAGGAGCCCCTTAAGAACCAACTTATTCCTCCACTCATCTAGGGTGAAATGCCCAAAGGCCACACAGATGCTGCAGTGTTCATCTCAATGGGCAGCCCCCAAACAATCACACATCCTAATTGAGTACTTTGTGGCTGCAAGTCACAAATTTTTTAAAACTTGAAAGTTTGTCAGGCATCACAAAAAAAATCCAAAGTCAAGTCCTGTATTCTAATAAGAAACAAATTAAGACAAAAGTATGATATATATCCAGTAGCAATCACAATAACCTATCAAGCACCTTAACTAGAAAAAAAATCAGTGCACTAAAACTCATACTGCTAGCGATCTCTTAACAACTAAAAGGAAGATGCCAACTGGTGACTTAAGAAAGGGAAAAGAGGAACTTTATCTACAAAAACACTATAAACTTTTATTTATTTTTTTAAATTTTTTATTTAGAGGTATGGGAAGGTCTAAGGGCTGGAGTTTAAGACACAGAAAAAGAGAAATCACAACAAAAAAAAAATCACACGCCTACAACGATGAACTTGAGCAAAGGAGACCACATCCGTAACAATCGAGCAGCAACATCAGATCAGTTTTTATGACAGAATGCAATACTATGCAATATTTGTGTAAGACCTAAAGGTAACATTCACAAAAAGGTAGAAGTCCAAGATCTACAGCTACACACTTTAATTTTACAGTTTTGTGTTTGTCATTATCATCTGCTGCCGAGTTCATAGCTTTTGTTTTTTGAATATAAGATTATGATAGTGGGTATTCTGTCTATCAGACTCCTGTCATGAAATGGATATAAGAGAATGTAACAAAAGGGGAACTAAAGTGCACCTATGCATGGATGTCTAGCTTACCTGTGGCCATAGCTTACTAAGTTAAGACAGACTGCCTCCTCTCAGCCAGAGATGCTGTCTCTCACAGAGATGCAGGGTTAAATAGGTGAGCATCAGTTCATAGATCAGATATGCAAAAAAAATTTAACTATAGTAATTTAGTCTTGCTCCTTACTGAAGCAGTGCTATTATTCTCTGAGTTTTGAAGTGATTTTTTATTATGGTAATCTTTCATCAAATGTGATTAAAATTAGCAGACTTTACTGGAATTGTGGTATTGTAGTTAGTTTATAAGTAACAAAATGGGGGCTAAAAAGATCAAGTCGTGAAGCAGAGTGTATCTGTTAATATTGCCCAACTTCCACATTGGGCTGCTGATGGCATGATACTATAGCTAGAGGTATTGTTTCTAGCTTTTAATTACTGTTATTGTTATTACATGAGAAGTGAGTTTAAAGGTACCATAAAATAGCATGCACAGCTAGTGAATAGGATGCAGAGTTGTACAATGTTTGTACAGGCTGGATTATATGTGGACATCAGAAACACTGAAACAGGAAAATAGGGTGCCAGCAGGCAAAGACAAAAATTGCTCAATTTGTTTTCTTCTGAACAGTAAAAATTCAGTCATCTTAACTTTGCATTCTAACAATGTCCACTGGTTAGACTAATGCATTCTCATAGATCATCTAATCAGCTGAAAATAAAACTACTGGGGACAGCTTTCCATTTGAGTGGTGTAATGTGTTTATATTTAACAACTGGCCCAGCGATGCACTGCAAATGCTGTTCACGGGGCAAGGGTGAAGTCCACCCCCCAAAAATAAAACTCTAAAAATATTTTTGCCAGCCAACTGTTTGGCTAGGAATAATGTCAACTGACTGTGTCAACTGAATAAAATTATCTATGGAGCCGTATCAGACAGCAGCTAATATGCTGCCATTTGCTGGTGAGACATTTGCTGATGCATTGTTAGGCAGTGTCAACTAAAGCTATCTAATCTGAGTTTGTGAAAGATGACAGAGAGATTCACAATTAATGGCCTTTGTCATGTGAGTAAACATTGCAGCAGTCTGTGTGTCACCGAAACGTACTTCACAGACATCACTGTTAAGTGCTATTAAAGTCCGAGGGTACAAATTATTTCATGAAATCTTGCTGTAGGAAGGTCATTATAAACTACTCAGCAAGACATTACTTAAGCAGATTAACAGTTATTGGATTTACTGTGAGGTGGCAAAAAACAAATCATTCCTTAATTATCAAGCAAATCATACCAGGCATGTCCAGTCTGTGTGACTATATATGTTATGGTGTGTAGCCTGTGGAGAAGCATCTCTTTTATTGGGATGAATTATATTCATTTTCATTTTTTCAGGGTATGTGCTGTTCATGGCTGGCTGGGTCCAGATAGGAATGAAAGATTAGAACTGTGTGAATAAATGCACACACACACACACACACACACACACACACACACACACACACACACACACACACACACACACACACACACACACACACACACACACTAAATAAGACACAGCAGCATTCTTATATTCTAATTTTACATGACCAAGTCAAAACATGAAGCAGGTATGCATTAGTATTTCATATACATTTCTTAAACTACACTTTTACTTGATTTTCAGGGTTTTCCTGTGGTATTACCTATATTCAGTAAAGAAAATTAAATATGTAGTTACAATGTAACTTCTTGAGGCTGGTTCAGTTGGAAATCAAAGTCAGTTGTGATGTGAGCACCATCTCTAAGAGATTTGAGTATTATCTTACCTCCAGTACTCATTGACCACTGATGGTACAAAAAGCAAACTTCAAACACAACTGAAGACTGCAGGGCATGCAGAGATGAATGAAGCATTAATTAAAATATACATCATGTAATCAAAATCAATAAGTGGTAAAATGTAAAACATTTTCTTAAAAATTGAAAATCACAAGACTATTCTACTAATACGTGTGAAGTTAGTGTGCGTAACTTGTGTAGAAAAATGGTGTAGGGAAGGTCATAAAAAGTCAGAAACTGAATGAATATTTTTAGTCCTGGACTCTGATTCAAGAATATGCAAAAGCGTTTACAAATAAAAAATAAGAGCTTTGTGCTGTAAAGCACCACTGCATGGTACTATGAATGTATAATCATCAGAAAGGAAAGTGTACGGGGTTTACTTTCTCAGCTGAAAGAAAATGACACTTACTTAGTTGCTGAGTTTTTTTATGTTACATCTGCTCTCCAAAACCCTAGATAATCTTGCTATCCCCAGATATCAAATAATTTAAGCATGGAATTGGTATATGCCCACAATCAAGGGTTGATTATCGCAGCACAACCATTCTTTCTTTACATACATCCTGTCCTTATTTCTGGCAGTTACCCGCTGTGATGAACCATTGAACATTTTTATATAGTACAATATCACTGTTTAAAAAATGCAGAGAGATGCTTGAATATAAGCCATCCAGCCTTAGGCTACATCTTTTTCTAACTCTGCATTTTCTTTCTAGTGAGAGCTCGTTTATAAAACTAATTTCCAACCATCCTTTCAGCTAAGTCATACTTTAGAGATCAGTCCTCATGGCGATGACGGTCTCTTTATTCATACATGCCCTTTTCCCTCATTGTAATAGTACTTCATTTTATACCGGAGTTATTTGCCATTTTATCTTTATTTCAGCCTCAGGTCTAGGTTTTCTACTTATTTTAATCAAGGGTTACAAGCTTTAGAAATATGATGCTTTCCAGCACAACAAATTCAGAAAGTCCCTATTACTTATTTGCGTTCTTTGGTGAACTTATTAAAAACGTACAGCCTTACTATATTGCAGCCATGCTGTTTTACTTCCGAAACAAAGATTAAATGAACTTAGAGACTACCTATGACACATCCTACAGTACATTTGGTGGACATACTAAAGCTAGTCTACCATGCTTGGAAACATTCTGCTCTGATTAAGAACTATATGTAAAACCAAATAAGATTAAATACACTGAGTCTGCATCTCCACGTTTCAGGAATTACAAACTACCCATTGTGTATCTGCCCTGTGTCTATAATCATTCTCTTCACTTTACAAGTTTTCTTTTTCACCACATATTTTTGCATTCTTAGAAAAGTTAATCCCGAAATAGGATACAGCAAGTTAGCACCTTCATAGAAAGAGGACTATCTATAAAAGTGAATGTGGCATATGTAGAAGCAATGGTACACACACACACACACACACACACACACACACACACACACACACACACACACACACACACACACACACACACACACACACACACACACACACACAATATGCTAGTTCAAGGGTATATAGGAATTCCAGTAATTTTGGAGGAAGGTGATGGTACAGATGAAATAGAATCCATGGCATTTATAGCACTTAGGGGAATAAATTCTTTGAAAGGGTCTTTTCATAATTCCGTCAAGGTATGTTTCAATGAATGCCACTAGAATATGAGAAGTAAAGAATGGTTATTCTCAAAACATATTTTTCCAGGGGTAGGCTTCCTGTGGAATGTATTTGAATCTGCTAGTAGAGCATTTTGTGCAATGTTTGAAAAGGTCTTCTCAGGTGTACAGGGTAGCAGAGTATTGATGTTGCTGGCAAAATGTTAATGCATTAAAACAAACCCTGCAAATGGCTGTAGCCAGGTATACAGCCTGTACATTATAGTGTACATTTCTTTTGTTAATACTGAAATCATACAATCTGTAAAAAATAACAATTTCTGGGTATAGAGGACACTGCACTTGTAGGAGGGGTACAATTTGGAAGCTGGCATACACTTCAAAATATCCTTATGACCCTGCTGTAAAATACTATTATCTATAATGAAAGTGAGCCCAGTGCTCAAGTGAAGTTTTGTATAATCACTCAACATTTCTTTTCTGGTTCCCGTTTTTTTCTAGATGAAATAAAACTTTTTTATTTTATAATTTTGTCTAGAATGAGGAGTTAATCCTAATAACCCAGTTTTCCATGGACCTCAAAAGATAATATTAAATAACTGCCCTCTGCAGATGGACTCTACCTTGTATTGTGACTGGTGGTCTTCAGTCAATCACATAATCTGCTTTCCATCCCAGGACTGCTCATAGTGTGGCTATGAAACATCTTCATTTCCAGATTACTTTGAATGAAAAACACAGAAAAGAATAGGAGCTGGAAATACAGACTTGCATATTAAAGAATGCTGTCCTTTCTTATTCTTCTTGCCAGGTTATACTTTAGTTCATTAATAGTAATTTTGTGACCTTTGCAGTAACATTGTTTTTTCTCTCCTATTTGACAAGCTAATTCTCACAGTTGTAAAATTCTGTGTCTCTGCACTTAAGTGACTGGTCCAGGAGGGTGTGTCTGATTCAATCTTTTTTTATTGTACACGATAGTGCATTTTTAAGGCTGTCTTGGGCACCTTGACAATAGTGCTCTGCTTATTCTGTGGGAACCATCACATTCAGCTTTATAAATCCTTTTCCTTCCTGATATAACATCATGACAAAAAATGGCAATATGAAGCTAACATGCAAATATGATTCTAACTATTGAGCATGTTGTCTTCCTCAATAAAGAAGGACAGAATCCTCTGACAGTGAAAAACGTAACCCATGATTTAAAGCATTTTGAAAAAGTAAGAATAATGTCTGATTTCCTTTAGTGGACAATTTAAATTACTAGTATAGCAGAACCTCCAACTGGCAAGTGTTATGATGCATCATTTGCCACAGGAGTACAACTGTGCTTGGCTTCACTATAATGTATTCCTAGTTTCATTTCACTAGTGGTCATTATATAGCTTTACCACCTGTCTGCCTTTGCTCTAAACAGTCCTTATTTGGGCAGTCGTGTCCTGTGGGAAAACAAATGAAAAGCAGTAAATGTCCTGAGATTTTAGGCCAAAAAAGCTTTCTTACGTTTTCTTTAACAGTTGTATAAAACAATTATTTGGATCTGAAACACTTAAATGTTCTATGAAACAGCACAAGTGACTCACATGCTGTAAGAATAAGCTTTTATTGTGGCAAAACAAGTAAAGTTCATTACTTTGCACTGGCTGTACATATGGTTTGTCCTCCAAAATTACAATTTTCCACTACAAATAAATGTCCCACTTAGCGCAATTGAAAAGATGACAACTGTATCATAGTAACATTGAATATTCATAGTCCAGAGGAAGCTGCCCTACTTACTGGTTTTGTAAGCAATAATGGACTTATTCTGGCTGCTGCTAAAATAATCTGACCACTTTCACTGATTGTACAAATTCCTCATGCTACTGATATAAAATATAAGCCAACTTCCTTCTACACAAACACAGCTGAGTTCAGAGTATGTGCCTGGGAGTACTGACTGCTGATAAGGCACAGTCATCAGTGTTGATGGACATCAGCTCAGGCACAACTAAAAGCTGAACACAAACTATACATATAACTTGCAAATATTATCACTTGTAATCAGTCTATATAAAAGCTCATACCCATCAAATCTTCACTGAAGTCTGAGTTAAATTAACTCAGTTCTGTACTACAGTTTGTGTACTGCTAGTGATTACAAAATGGAGCATTGCTAGAGCAGTAGCAGAGTGGTGATCTGCAGCTTCCTTTGTTGTTATATTTTCTTTTTCTGCCCGAAGTGTCATCTTACAGCACAAGTGGGATATAAGTAGAGATGCCTATTAAACAGGCTACAAATGTACTGCATCGAAACAAGATGCCTGGTTTACATTTATATTCTTAAGAGGAACACAATGAGCCACATAAATGTCTTCCTCCTATGAATGAACAGCTCACAAAAAACACAGTAACACATTCTTACTTATGTAGGTAATACAAAAAATAAATAAATAGAAAAACGTTACAAGAATATTATATAACCCTCACAGCTAACATAAGCAAGCAGATACCAGTGTTTCATTATTTTATTATAGACAAATATGTAACTGCACATATGCACACACACACATGCACACAAGCAAACAAATACACACAGACACACACAGACACACACACACACACACACACACACACACACACACACACACACACACACACACACACGTCACAAGATCACAAACTCATTACAACACATTATGGATAAGAAAATGTAGAGGGGAGGTAAATACAAGATGCAGTACTTAGCCCTGCTTTATAGTCTGCTAAGCAAGACTTGAAAGTTAGTTGTATACTTTTTATTTTACCTCAGACCTTTTACTCTGTCCCTATAAAAAAAGTCCTAATTTTTGTGATAAAACAGCAATAGTTTTCATATGCAAACAATATGTCTTTTCACCACACAGTGGATACTAATCCAAATTTTATTATAAAATTCTTTTTTGAGTGGCTGGTATCAGTATTCAAGAACCGTTACTGATTAAAGGCTTTAGTTCATAACATTTAAGTAACAGCTGATGACTACATTAATGTTCCCTTGCAACAAACACATAAACAAAATGGGCTACTTTAGGGCCATACTGAATGTGACAAACACTACTTAACCTTCACTGGAAAATTACACATCTCCTTTAAGTTGATTAAACTAAGCATGGAGAACTCAGTGTCTCTCACAGTTTTAAATTTCAGCTTGTAAAGATCAACTGTCAGACCACATTACACAGTGACACCCTTGTTTCATGCACAGAAGGGGTATGGAAGATTTTCCAGTGGACTGTAACTTCTTTAACAGGAAATTTTGTTTATTACTGTGTCAACACTTTCCAGCTGATGAGAGAGGAAAGCAACATGAGAAAGAGAAGAGGTGTGAAGGGATGGGGCAAAAATATGACTCATTTATGTTTTGGTGTATGTTTCTCTGTTTTTCAAAAAGCTTTACTTAAGCAACTGGAGAAAAGAGATCATTCAGTCATGGAAACAACTTGCCATACTAATAGGAAGATGACTGACTGGGTGGTTGTCAAGCTGTGTTCAGATATAAGGACATTTTACTCATTCATTATTTTTGCTATTCATCATCTTATATAATTAACCAGCGGTGGTGGTGCTGCAGTAGCGTTGTCGCCTCACAGTAAGACGCTGTCCAGTTCGATTCTCAGCTAAAGTGTCTTCTGCGTGGAGACATGCATGAATGGGCGTGCCCTCATTGCAGGTTGTGCATCAGGGCTGGTAACTGGGCATGTAAAACTCAACTACCAATCATTAGCAGACCGGAGTTCTGCTGTGGCGACCCCTAACCGGGAAAAGATGCAACAATCATCTTATGTACTTATATTTTAAATTTAGCAATGAAATAAATATTCTGAATATGTTGCATAGTAAACTATAAAAAATAAATATAGCCGTATATACATCTACTTCTTCTTTTGGCTTTTCCCATTAGGGGTCACCACAGCACAACAACAGTCTGCAGAATGATAAACATATAAATAACTTACAGCCATGTCTCTCTACTGTCCTAATACCTGATAATTTGGGGACAAAAGGTTGTAGATTATATTTAATAAATAATGACAATAATTAGTTATAAACTTATTTTACTTCATAAAGGGCATGCTCATTCACACTCTCTTATTTTGTAAACTTCTCAGGCAAATAGTACTGATATTTTAAAAAGTGCCCCTAATTTTCCCTGATTATTTCTGCATTTGTCCATCATTCTGGAGTTAAAAGAGTGAGACCTGTACTTAATACCTTGTATATTCTCTCAAAAATGAATGCACAACACTTGGAAGCAGTTTAAAGGGGTCCTAGTCTGAACATCAAAAGTATGTTTAAGCAAAATGTACTTGAATTAATTCAGTTTTGTGAAAGTGAATTTTATCGAAAATGCACTTTCACAAAAAAACAGGGAAAAAAACGCAGTTTGCATGTAGATTTAGCTGTACATCAACATGTAGTGTTGATTGTACAACTAAGCAAACTGTTCCTTAGATCACGGTACAGAGGGGATAAGGGAATATTCCCTTTTCCCCACTGTAGTGCGATCTTGGAGTGAGAATATTAAAGTATTGGGGGGTGCAGGGGGGGCTCGCCCCCCCCTGCAAAAACATGAGTAGTGTTTTATTTGTGTAGGTTTTTTGGTGTGTTGTTTTTTTTTTTTGAGAAAGTGCATTTTCGATAAAATGCACTTTCGCAAAAGTGAGTTTGCTCATGTACATTTCTCTGGAACATGCTTTCAATCTAACAACATAGATCCGTTAAAACAGGACTTAATAATGCTTGACTTATTTCTATATTTCTGTTAAGAAGAAATGAGTGACTAAAGGTGCATTTAGACTGACAGATTTACAGGCAGATTTTTAGAAAGACTTACACATGAAAAGAGTATGAAACAAGATATATAGTTCTGATTTCTGCACAGTTACAGATTATAACCAGAACTTTTCCCACCTCAAACAAATGTAATAGCTCAGGAAGTCTTCCATGATTTGATCCATTTGTGGGGATTTCCTGAAGTAGCCCTTTTTGCCTCCTCTCTGAACAATCAGCTGGCAGGATATGGCTCCAGAACTCCACATAAGATGAGTGATTATGCATATTTCTAAAGTAAAAAAAGTTTGTAACTTTAATTATTGTCATTATTTATTAAATGTAATTCATCACCTTTTCTCCATAAATCACCACTTTTAAGTGGGATTAAGAGGGACAGAGCTAAAATTTCAGTCAAAATCAGGGATGTCCCTGAAAATCAGGGAGAGCTGAGAGGTATCCCCACACATTTTATGAAGAGCAGACTAGAATATTAAGAAAAAATGTAGACATTTTGTGAAAATCTGGACAGTTCAGAGACATCTTGCTTCCTCCTTTTACACATACACACACCATACCTCTCAACCTCTTAGCTCAAGAAATCTGGACAAAGCATAAAATAATGGGGGGACAAAGGTCCAAAAATTGGGATAGAGTTTAAATAGTGCTCTTATAAACTTAGAAAGTTGCTGGAATAACAGGATTTGCATCACCATGCATTCTCTGAAGGATATTAATCTGAAACTCAAATGCATGCCATTATTTAATGAATTCAAGTTCTCAGTGATTTGCTGGAAACCACAAATTTTATGACGAACAGAACAAAAATATGAGGCAAAAATCTAAACATTCTATGAAAATCTGGACAGTTGTGAGCTACACACATCCCTACCTACCTACTTACACACACACACACACACACACACACACACACACACACACACACACACACACACACACACACACACCTACCTTTCTTTCACTTCTGTTTGTGGTTTGTATTTCAAATGCCTTTTGGCATTCAAACTCTATGTGTGCAGAAGATGAAGACGTAAACATCCACTTACACAGATGCGACAGATGTTATTCGCCTGAACAAAAAGGGCATTCTTCTTAAAGAAGAACACGCTTAACAAAAAAAAAAAAAAAAAACTTTTTTTTTAATCAAAAAATAAATCTCCCATTTCACAGACCTGCCAGACTGGAGCCGGTCCATGGACTTGCATTTGAAAAACACAGGTCTAGTTGACATCCCAGAAACACAATCCTGTAAAAAGATTTCAAGAAAGACTTTTAAATATTCTCTTGGAATCTCAGATTGTTTAAAAGATCTATTACCCAAGAAAGAGAGATTCCTTTCTCTTTGAAAAAGACTTTGCAAAGATAATCAAATCATCTAAATCTAGAAAAATGTGGATACCTGATCACTTGCAATGATCTATAATTGGTGCTGGAAACTTTGAGAACACTTTTGGTGCAGAAAACTGATAATGTGATCCAGACACACAAAGCCTTAAACATGACAGAAGTCTGAATGAATAGAAATGTTATGATAAGTATTTTTAAATCTAATGTTACAAGGAAACTTAAATGAGGAAGAAGAGGTAACAGGTTGTGAAATGACATCATTTTGAACTTGGGCCCTATCACAAACAGGTTTAGGAAAGAAAGATCCAAAACTGGTCTCCAAGCATTTTCTTTCTTTGGCTCCAAAAACATCTTTGAATAAAACTCCTTTCCCTCCTGGGAAGGGGAACTGGTTCTATCACTCCCTTTTAAGCATGTAATAAAGGACAGATGGAAATAAAAGAGTCTGGTCTGGAGGATGAATAATTACCCCCTGGAAAAGAGGAATATCCTCCTTTGCCATCTGTACCATTGATAAAATGATCTTCAGAGCCATTTATCAGGAACTATCTGTTGCAAAAGAGAAAAGTGGAGATTCCGACTTTCTGGAAGACAAAAGGGATTGCCAGGATGGGAAGGCAGAACAAAGTCTCTTAAATAGCTGCCCTCGGTTTTGGAGATTTTAGAACTTTTCCTAGAATCCACTTGCAATTTTTTTCTTAAATGTCTATGCACATGCATTTTGTTGAGACAGTTTATTTGTTTCTTACCAAAGCTGGATGAGAAGCTAGAGAATCCCTTGGAAAACTTGGAAATCTTCAAAATTCCCTGTATCAGCTTACCCCATTCACCATAGTTTTTGATCACCTCTGAAGCAGAGGGGTGAAAAACTAAATCTCGTTCCAAAGGAGAATTTAAAATCTCATTTTTTAATGTAGGTTCATAGGATTGTAAGTACTAGGCTAGCTGCCCTTGCAGACCATTTTAAGCCTAGCCAGTTTCCCTTTTTGCACTCAAATTAACCTACCCATTTGGTTAGAGACTGGAGGTTACCCATCCCATGGTTGATAATTATATATTACACCCAATGAGAATAACTGGGATCATGCCATACATAATTTGAGGGGACCCATGTATGGGATAAACCATTTGGAAGCTGCCTCTGTCCATTAGTAATACAGGGGCAGTCCTGGAGAATATTTTTGTTTATCATCCATATATCTAAGTTGTGCTTGAAATATGGACAGGGAGGAACATTGTTTTAAGTGGTTGAGAAGTCTGTTTTAGAACATTTGAATGCTGTGCAACATACACCTGTCCATCCAAACCATTCTGTTGATGTTGCAGAAGAGGTTTAGATTCCCTAGACCAAGTATTTATGATGCGATTTGACTTGCTTATGTGCAGTAAATCCATTAGTACTGGGTCGAAGGATGCCTTGTATGCCAGACACAGGTCATCTCTCAGTAATCTGTAGGATACAAGTGTAGGGACAGGGCTTTGAGTCGATCCATATAGGACAGGTTGTTTAGGTCCTGTATCCTTTTAGTAAGGAATCTTTGTGGGCATTCCAGTTGTTGAATGTGTTTGGAGATATACATGCCAAAGGGGGCATAATATTCAATGACTGGCCTAATAAGAGCTGAGGAAATGAGGACAATGATATCCCTAACTCTAGACATAATCCCCTTGTTTATAAGCTGTACTCCATAGAATTACCTTCTTGCAACAATGGACACATGCTGGTCAAAAGTTAGGTCACTGTCCATGTAAGTTCCCAAATTCTGAACAACTGGTTCAGCACTTACGGGTCTACTGTCAATGTACTACTTCCATGGTGTAGACGACTTCCCAAAGGATGCAGTAGTGTATGTTTTGGCATTTAGGTTCAGTCCTTGATTTTGGCACCAGTTACTTATTTAGGAGAAACATTCCTTCAGGATGGTTAAGTAATGTGGGGATTCAATGACTGCTCCTAGCTTGCAGTCATTGGTGAATTTAGTCAACTAGAGCCCTTTTGCATCAGTGGTTACTTTAGAAATGTAGATGCCAAACAGGAGAGGACCCAGCAAAGAACCCTGGGGGACTCCATTGGTAACTGGTCACTTTATGAATGTAACTTTCTCTGTTTTGATTTCCTGCTTCTTATCTGTGAACCGGTTTTCAATCCAGCAGGTGACATAGAGGTTTATTCCCAGTTTTTTTATCTTTTCTACAATGCCTGAGTAGGGAATCATGTCAAAAACTTTGGCCAGGTCAAGGTATGTGGTGTATACCATGTTGCCTTCATCAATTGCTTTGGCGACCTTTTAAAAAAAAATTACCAGGTTGAGCAAGCATGACCTGTCCTTGATGAATCCAGACTGAGATTGGTTCAGTGTTTGGAGATTCCCTATGGCCTCTTTGATTAATTCCAAGATAAGTCTTTGCATGGCTTTGCATATGAGGCTGGACAGACTTATGGGTCTGTGAAAGGTCTTTCTTTATGCAAGGAAATATCTATCAATGTTCTCCATTTGCTTGCTACAACACTTGTATCATCTAGAATGTTTTGAGAACACAGCCATGCAAATCTCAAAACAGGACCAGTGACCGTAGCCCTTGAAGATGATATTTCAATAGAGTCACATACACACTATATACAATGAGTAGTGACGTGAACAACAGAAAAAAATTAAAATTATTTAAAGCACATTTTCCTCACAAAATGAAACTGCAGACAAAACATTCTTCATACTTTCAGAATAAGACAACTCAACATTCTGAAAATCAAAGTTGCAGAAGCATAAATTTGTTTTCCATACTTATCAATAATCTTCCCATCCTTATCAGAAAGAGAAGGACTGGGATTAAATACATGTTTAGCAGCTATAGGATTAACTAAAGCTATAGCTGCTGGGTCAAGTTTTGGAAGAGTGTATGAAAACTTAAAAGACTGAGGAACTTTACACATCCAATCTGCCTTTTTAGGAGCAGCTTTCCTAGTGTCAGGAAAACTACAAGTAGAAACACAGACATCCTTTAAGGAAGACAAAACTGGAAGAATGGGTACAGGAACCTGAAATTTCTTCTGTAACAGCTTATAGTAGTTTCTGAGGAAGTGAGAAACCTCAGTGTTCTCCCACCAAAAACACTGGCACATTCTAGAAATAGTCTCAGAGAAAGAGAAACCCACACAGGGATAATCAAAATCTGACCTCTACTCCAGGTCCAAATCAGAAATCTGAGAAAACCCTGTATCTGGCCTTTCGTCATCTTGTCGAAATTCAGAGTCTTGAATCACTTCAGGAAGGAAGGTATTCCTCTTTCTTTTACCAGACACTACCTTACAGGAAGGCGCAATAGCCAGAATTAAACCCTGGGCCAGACCCAGAAAACTTTTCCTGTCTAAGGAAATTTGAGGAGAAGTACATACATGCGAAGTTTTCAGCTTCTTTTTGACAGGAAAATGGACAAATGTAGTATTAATGACAGCAGCAGCTTCCATAAGGATGGGCTGAGTATTCTGACAAAACAAGGAAGCCTTAAATCTTCCATCTCCCAGGACTAACAGTGAAACAAGGGAAATAATGCCAGCCAAGCCATCTGGAATTTTGTAAGTAATTCTATGTAATTTGTGAATATTGATATGATTCATACAGGAAGTGTGTCTAAAGGTGTATAGTACTGAGCTAAAATGTAACCATAGCATGCCCTGTTGTCTTAGAATAGAAATGTATATAAACTATATACCTGTACAAATGTATATGTTTTAACAGTAGAACATACAGAGTTAACTTGCAAAACTACAAGAAAATAAGTTGAAATTAAATTGTTTTATGATTGTGCTTTAAAAGTCAGTTTCAATGCATCAAGAAAACAGGATGTCTATAACTAGTTTGACTTCTGCATTGCTTTGTAAGTATTTTATTGTTTGATGTCTTCTAGCAACTGCAAAGATCTGAAAGCTATGTATTTTACATATAGATGTTAGATGCTACAGCTGCATCAAAGGGGGTTAGCTCGGGAACTAAAAGTCAGGTGATAAAAAGTGATGTCATCCAAGGTAATCCATCAGTAATATTTGATATTAATTTAAGAACTCTCTCAGAGAGAGACTGTGCATTTTATATTTTGTCTTCAAGCTAACAAGAACATCCACTCATCACCACCTTCTGCACTTGCCTTGCTGTAAGTAAGTTTTTAGGACATAGTAACTCTTTTAGGTTCAGATAGGAATATAAAGTGCAGCTTAGATGTTTTCTTTATTTATTTGAGACTGTCCTGCAATTTTGTTTTAAATATTTCCTGTGATTTTGAACTCTGAAGTAACTTTGTTTGTTTTTGAGTGTTCTCTTGTTCTTTTATTATTAAAAATATTAAACCCATCTTTGTGGCTGATATTTGTGAAACATATTTAAGCTCCTGGAATACTTGCATATGTATTTGGTGACACTGTACAGGCCACTCCTAAATAGCCTTGCTCTTAGTCAGACTACCATTTGGATAATAATAACATTACACAGTAGGATTGGACACCCTTTTTAAGGGCCTTGAGTAGCTGATAAAGAGTTGGCTGTGGCAGCTGGAACTACCTTATAGTCTGGGCAAAAGGGGGCATAGTTAGTAAACTTGTGCCATCCTTTCCCAGGAGTGTGTGTGTGTGTGTGTGTGTGTGTGTGTGTGTGTGTGTGTGTGTGTGTGTGTGTGTGTGTGCATGCACAGGGGTGTGTGTGTGTGTGTGTGTGTGTGTGTGTGTGTGTGTGTGTGTGTTTGTGTGAGTAAATCAAATCTCAAAGTGTGCATTTGTCAGCTACTTGGGCAGGGACACAAAGCACTGGTTGGACAGAGAGGGACAGGGCTTTGAGTCGATCCATGGGACAGGTTGTTTAGGCCCTGTATCCTTTAGTGGAATCTGTGGGCATTCCAGTTGTTGAATGTGTTTGGAGATATACAGAAAGGGGGCATAATAGCCACAGACTGACTGTGGTCTCTGTGTTCTCTTAACAACTGGTTGCACTTTACTGCATGTGTACTTGTCATCCTCCCATTGTGTACATCCCCACTGTTGCCAGTGGATGTTTTGGATTGAGGTTCAGTCCTTGATTTTGGCACCAGTTACTTATTTAGGAGCATTCCTTCAGGATGGTTAGGGGTTTCAACACTGCTCCTACCAGCAAGACTGGGGACTCCATTCACTTCCCTTATCTGAGAACCAGTTTTCAATCCAGACACAGAGGACATGGCTAACTCCCAGTCCACAGTGGCTGTAGGTGATGCACCAGAGAGATTTGGGGTAAAAGATGAGTGGTCTGAGATACAACAAATAGCCAAAGCAGAGTCACCCAAATGCAGTTGAGGCAAATTGGTAGCCATCTGTAATGGTAAAAGCTGTTTGTTTAACTTTTTCTTTTCATGGCTGGAAGAAGGACCAACCATGTGTGTTCCATCGTCAGGCTGAACATGGTGCCTTTTTCCCAGGAGAAACAAGTAGCAAATGCCAGTAAAAATAAAAAATGTCTTTAAAAATTTATTTTTCCCCAGACAAATACAGCAAAAAGCACTTTAAGACACTATACTAGCCCCACAAAGTTAAGTAAACAGAATTTCTCCACAGGAAAAAAAATGATTTTCATTTACTTTAAATAATGTTTAAACTGACAGAAAAAAGAGAGCTTCTGTTTAAAAATACAATACAGTTTAGTGACAGGCCATTAAAACAAACTCCTGGCTTTAGTGTAACTTTCTTGAAGAGGAAATTATTAATAATAAGCAAAATTGTTACATGGAAGTTTTTCCCCCACAGGCAACTTATCTGCCCAGCACAGGAAGTTGATCATTGATCCTCAATAG
Organism: Protopterus annectens; assembly: GCF_019279795.1. Taxonomy (NCBI): domain Eukaryota; kingdom Metazoa; phylum Chordata; order Ceratodontiformes; family Protopteridae; genus Protopterus; species Protopterus annectens. The sequence goes on along the minus strand of NC_056739.1, from coordinate 1,679,248,021 downwards.
TTGTGTCCAGCAGCAGTAAAGCTCAGACGGTCTTGGCAAAAATGCTTGTCCTTTAGTCAGCTTTGCTCAAGCTACCTGACAATTTGGGTGTGTCGAAGGTGCCCTGAAGCTTTGGAGACTACTGCACTAAGTATCAATATGATAAACATCTTGCTGTAATATCATGGCATGCTGTGTTTACATGTCACTTGTATTATATTAAAGCTACATAGTCACAATGTTAAAGTGTCCCTATATATTGAAATCAGTATATTCGAATATTTACAGTTATGTATCATACAGTTTTGTGGGTTATTTAAAGGGGTGTTCCCCATACAGGACTCCCCCTAGTATGTCCTGCTACAGTCTTGAAGCAAATACATTTGCTTGTCTAGAAGTATTGTGCTAACCTCTACTGTATTCAAAGATTATTTCCTGTAACTACACAACACTACCTAGTCCAGTGTCTTTGAGTTTTCCAGTCTGTCATTCCACTATATTTATCATAAATTGTATCTAACTGTTTTATCTAATATTATATTTTCACATATCATGTCTTTGCATCTTTTACTTGCCGATAGTTCTTCTGGTAGTTTAGAATACGCTTCTACTAGGCTATAACTCAGACATCTGTATCTCTGCCTTCCTCACCCCTTGCACAGTTATCAGCCTTATCTCCCCTTTGACCAAATACCTTCCTCACAGGATATCTATAGCCTCTCTCTACAGTGTGCCAAGCCTGCCTTTAGGGTATGTTACTCAACCTCCCATTTCCAGCCTTTCTCAGCTGCTGTTTTTCATACGTGACATAATTGCTTTGCATGGAATGTTTCAAAATTATGTCATGTAGCTTGTGTGATGCAGAATAGTTTTGGGGTAGCAACAGAAAAGACTGTAGCGCCCTAATAGGGTCACCTTAATAAGACTCCCCCCACACCCATTGTGAAAAAGTATGGGTTTGTAGCCTCCTCACTCATTCTATACACAGGTTCATAGGTAGTTACTAGGCATACAGTCAAAGATCCCATTGAAGGGTCTAACCCAATTTCCCCATTGCCCTAAAGCACTATCTGGTTAAATGAGTAATTTAGAATCTCACATCAGGGAAATGAAGGTTGGATGGAATCAATCCCAGAAGTACAGGAAGCAGCACAGAGATGTGGCTCCATACACTGGCTTCAGCAGTGAGTACCTCAATGTAAACAGAGTCCACTTCACTTCCTTTCTTCTTTTGGAACATGTCCGTACGTTTTTAAAAAGTAAATTTGTTGAATCATGCTTCAGCAAACATGGATCTGGAGAAGTTTGGTGATCTAAAGAGATGTTGTAAGCAATATCTACACTGTCTTGCTGATATTATACGGCATATCAAGATTCAAAACTTTTTCTTTGCTACTATCAGCATACTGCCTGTCAAAGAATCCTCATGACTTAGAGTCTAGCTTTTCCGCTATTTATCTTTTAAGGGATACACAAAACTTTGAATAAAATCTAAGTACTGTTTGGTATGTGTCAGAATGGGAAGTTTAACAAATTGAGTCAAGAACTGCATTTGGAAAATGGCTACTCTTCCCATCACTGGTATCTGCCATCTTTTGTCATTATTGCAAACTCACTCAAAGACTGCTAGAACCACAAACTTATTTAAAGAAAATATGCAGAGTTTGGGAGGAAAAGTGGTGAAGTAAGAATAAGAATCACTTCCTGACTTGACATAAAGTAGATAGGCTTCCAAATACTGTACTTACCCTCATTTTGTTAAAATTTATAAACCAGTAGCACTGTCGATCAGTGGAGAAAACAACAAAGCAGAAAACCTTCTATAAGACGTTTTGCTCTTTATCCAAATATTCCATTGCTTTCTAAATGCTACAACATGTTATTGACTGCAGTAGCAAATCCTTCCCTATCTATGATCCTGGGATGTGGAACCTATTTCAAGTTATCATAACACTGTCTCTAATCACTAGTAATTCTACTGTTTTATTGAAATCACACCTGCAGATCAGAGCTACATGCATTTGCAACAGAATGGTTTATATTGCCGATCTGTTTTTTTTTTCATACCTGCAAAGTTCATTTTTAGTTCTTATAGTGAAATGGCTCCTCAGTGCAATCTTCATTTGTGATATACAAGTATCTGCTGTATGTGTTTGTTGTATGTACTGTGATCTCTGTTCAGGACTGTTAAGGATGAGTCATTATATTATCAGAATTTTCTACTGTAGCAGGTTGTGGGCAAAAATGAGACCTAAGATCCACAAAACTTGCCTCAAATAAAATTATCAAATTAAAACTCACATCAGATAAAAAGAATTTGAACTTGTAACCCCTAATATTTCCACTGCCATCAGGTGGCTACCGTTTATAGCTTCCAAGGACCACTACCATAGGATCTGTCTGTTCACCACAGTTGCTTTTCAAACTATTTTGCTTGTTGGCGGTTTAACACACATAAAAATGAAATCAAAGCTGTCTATCTTGCAGTGTGTCAGACTAAATCTGTAGACATGGGCTAGATAACCTTTATTTATTTTATTCTGTGGTCATCACCATAGTCTGGGAAAACTTATATGTTTATAAAACCCACCCAGCACTTTTCATGACCGATTGAGAAAACAGATTGCAATTTCCTTATTAGAGATGAAAATAAAAAAACATCTTATGGCAAAATTGTGAGGGGAGAGACATTTTTATGGAGCTTTGATGTGAAAATATTTTGACTACCAAAGAAAGGCAGGGTCTGAGTTACTGTTATATAGTGAAGCAGTGTAGTGAGGGTTATAGGAAGCCTTTTTTAAATGAATGGCACTGCAGAACACAGACAGATCAGCCTTGTTTGCACTTGGCTACTCAGGAAGTTCTTTGATACTCATGAATACACACGTGTTTGCAAATTAAGTATGTGAAAGGGTAAGTACTCAAGAATGCAAAAGAATGAATGAATTCAAACGATACTCTGTGTCTGCGTGTAACAGTATGAATGTGTCGGGGGTGCTTGTGACGGCCAATACATTCACAGATGTTTGCAATTACACCCTGAATACAAATAATTATTCAATATGTACGCATAGGAATGTGTTTGCATGTGCTAGTGAATAAGATATTGAGTGTGTGTGTGTGTGTGTGTGTGTGTGTGTGTGTGTGTGTGTGTGTGTGTGTGTGTGTGTGTGTGTGTGTGTGTGTGTGTTGTTTGTGTATAAGCACATATGTGTGCATAAGCACATGTGACAGAATTCAGACATTATGTAAGACAGTAGGTATGTGCGGGATTACATGCAATGATATGTTCCATTGTTGGGAGGTTCTATAATGGAAAATCTAAAACTATTTAATCAAAAAGATTAGCTATGAAAGACACATTTGTCATCATTTCTGAAAGTCAGAATTTTTCCTATGGGGGTAGCTTCACCACTACTCCAAAATTAGTATCATCTCCCCAAATTCTGTATACCTCAGGGCAAAGGAAATTCCCAACTTTGCATCCTGATAAGGTCCACACACAGTTCAATTTGGACAGTTGTTATTCAGTGAGCTCTTGACTTCCATTTAACTATCTTGATGCTCATTTAGGGAGTATCTTCTAGAAAACATTTTGATGGAAAACTGTTAACAAAAAGAAGCAGGCTGAGTAAAATCCTAATTCCAAGCATGACAAGGCTAGAAGAGTTGAAATGGAAGAACCATTTAAAATAGCCAGTAGTTAGACTGTAAATGATCATTTAAGCAGGAAAAATAACAACTGTGAAAAATAAAGTAAAACATGGCCACAACAGTATGTGGAAATCCTCTGCAGATGTATAACAGAGCACATACACTGTGTAAAAACAAATCTGGAAACAGAAAGTGGAGTTGTAGGATAGACGTATGGCAAGCCACATTGCCTACTGTGGTGATGGGGGGGTGGTTATTAGAATTGAGAAGTGCTGATAACTGAAAACATGTTGCCAGGCAATGTTTGTGACCCCCCCCCCCATTGATGCCCATCTTGGGACAGTTGCCACTGGTGAGGGTTTTGAAAGTTCAGCCGTTGCAGAAAGAAAGAGAAAGAAATTGTGGAATAAGTTCTAAAGTACATTGGGTTAACAGGGAATGTGAGGTTACTACATCAGGGTAAGGTTAAAGTTGGTAAAACAGTGACTATACCTGCATTGTTTAAGGCTAGAAGACTAACAACAAAGCAGAATAAGCAAGTGAAGGAAGGGATAAAACTCAGATATAAAAAAGAAAAGAAGCAAGTAGTCAATGAATCAAACAGGGAACATTAATGAACATGGAGCAGTAGTCACTGGCATGTAAAGAGTTACAAACCTGTTAATTACTGCCTGAATTGTCTTTAAAAAGGGCCCAGACAGCCAGCTTTGTTATTGGCATCAGCTTTGTCTGTTTTTACCAATTCTCTTTACAATGCTTATTTGGTTATCATCATTATCAGTTGCCATCATTCGATGATACAAACAGTTCCACCTACACACTTTTATGTAAAGCAATAATTTCCATGAATTATCCTTATGTGTTCTCCCCTCAGCCTCACGTTACATTTCTTAGACTTAGAAATACGTGCTGTGGAAGAAACAGTTCCACATATGCCGTTTTATGTAAAATAGTGCTTTTCATAAATTTCCTCATGCACTGTCCTCAGCCTCATGCCACATTTTGTAATCTTTAGAAATGTTTTTAACTTGGGAATGTACTGAGTTTTTATATATCCTGTATGATGTGTGTCCCAGATAATACACTTCTGCCTTTAGTTCTCTTTATAAGGCTTGATACGTACTAGCCTTACCAGTTTGATTACTGTGTTCTGAGCTGTTTGCTTGTCTTTTTCTGTCTTTTTTCTCACTGTTTTGAAAGTGTGGTTTTCAGTGTATAATACAATATTTCACTCCAATGCTGCATGTGTACCTCTCTACTCCTATTCCATCTTTTTCTATTGCCACTTGATTTGGGAGTGTCTGCCTCCACACAGACATTATGTTATCCTTAAACAACCAGTTCCAAGTGTAGTGTCACTAAAGGAGTTGTTGATGATGAAGACAACAGAGAATTACAAGCAGGCCCTTGAAGCATGTACTGCAATTGGCCTGGGGTCTAAAGTAGTTTACTGTACTATATCCAAACCCAGACTGCCAGTAACTAAGCAGTCTTGTGTTTGAGATTACATCACAAGCTTTGCTAAAGTTAACACAGTTGAAACTTCAGATACCCAACTTTAACAATTAGGCAGCTAAACTCCCCCATGAAAGACTACCACTATACTCTAGTATGCAAACTCACATCTTTCCATCAAGACACTTTTCTGGCCATCTTAAGATACAGTAACTGAAACCTCCTTCACATTTTCCCTTTAAATGATGCTGTCACATAATTTAATGGTATAACTATCTGCATCCTTAATAAATATGCCCCATTAGGAAACAAAAGAGTTAAAGTAAACAATGCACCCTGATTAACTAGAAAAAAAATAATGTAAGAAAGAAAGAAAGAGATAGAGCTTGGAATTCTTTGAAATGAACTAAACTCGGTCCAGTCTACAAAACTGTAAACAGCAAAACACATGACCAAAGTAGACAAAAAAATCATACTACATAAACTTCCAGTACACTACACCCCCCAAACATTTCTGATTCTCAATCAACAAACATGCACATCCTGGCCCTATTACATTTCCAACCCCTATTACTAAGTTTATTATTGACAGCACTGCTGGCCAATTCAGTACATATTTTATTTACCAATGACTCCCCTCATAAGCAGCTCTACCTCATAAGCAGCTCTATCACCTGTAACATCCCATCTCATCCAGTCAACAAATAATCCCAACACATTTTATTTTGACCCCATCCCTACATCCACCATCAGGAAATGCCTTTTTTGACTAAATCCAATTATACCTGACAAAGACAATCTTCCTGCAGTGTACATTAAACTTGAAGCAGACACCCTAGCTTACCCTGTCTTTATCCTAATAAACCGATTCATCATAGAAAGGTATGTCCCAAACATTTTGGGAAAAAAATTCTTATATTCAGCCACAAAGGTGGCTTCTCTACTGATAAATAATAATTCTGTTCCCCATATCCAAAATCTTAGAAAAATGCATCCAATCCCAGCTACTTAAATGTGTTACCACAAATAACTTATTAAGCTCTACAGAACAAGGTTTCCATTCATGCCACAACATTAGAAAAGCTCTAGTCAACTTTGCTACCATAACCAACAGTGACAAGAATGCAGGGAACATAGCAGTAGCACTTTTCTTTAATTTATCTAAAGCTTTTCACATCGTGTTTCACCAAAAACTACTCAACAAACCATCCCCCTTTGGACTTCAGCACATATCATTCATCTGTTTGTTGTTTATTTGCTTGCCTACCTTTGTTGACCAGGAATGTCCAGCATAGCAATTCCTTGGTCCCTTGCTATCTGATGTTTTTGTAAACGACTTGCATAACTCCAGTAAACATGATAATATTATTTGGTATGCTGATGACTCCCCATTCATCTGCACTGACAAAAACCTAAAATAACTTTAAGCCCAAATACAAGAATCCTTCAACTCCACTCAAACATGGTTCTATAACTCTCAACCCTAGGAAGAAGAGTTGTACCTCTCAACTGTATAGATTTTCACAGAATGTCCAGATTTCTCCCTCATATTTTTGATCTGTTTTTAATAAAATTGTGGTTTTCTAGAAAATCACTGGCAAATTATTGAGGATTGAAGTCACAAAATATTCATATATAAAACCCTTCAGAAAATTCATGTTAATGCAAAACCTTTTATTCTATCAATGTTCTAAGTTTGTAAGAGTAATATTTAAAAGTTGTCCCTATTTTTGGGCCTTTGCACCCCCATTATTTATTGCTTTGTCCAGATTTCTTGCTCTAAGAGGTTAAGAGGCATGAACAAAGTCCACTCTTAACCCTATTTAAGTGTAAAGTTTCCCAGTGGATGTGAAATAAGAAATTCACCTGGGTGTACCCCCCCCCCCCTTGTCTCTGATAGTCAAAAACTGACAGTAATGCCCAAACTAACATGCCTCCCTCAATAATCTCTAGAAACATCCTAATTAACATAGCCCCTCCTAATAAATGCCCATGATACATAGGGACACAATTGGGTTGGATTACATGGCTAGAGTTATAAAGACCCTGATGGTCATTAGCTTAATATATGCCTATGGACCTACAAGAAGACCAAACTTATTCCATTCACACCTAATCAGTAGTCCTAACATCAAACTTGTTTTTACCATCACATCCTCTGATCAAATCAAAACTCAGCTTGTAAGTCATACCAAACTGCTAGATGTCATCACAGTTCATTACATGAAAGTTTACTACCACATAAAGCAAGCTAACAGCAGAACACAAAAAGAAAACAAGACACTCTTTATTGAGTTAAACCTGACAAAGCTAAGAAAACCACTGTCTCTACACTCCACTGTACTCTACTTTTACATGTTTTCCTATATGCTGCTCCTGTATTTGTCACCCTGCAAGCCACCTAGATAACAATGATAGAAAAATGATTTAACAAAATAGCTAAATTTTTGCAGTTGATCTGCCATACAGATCTCATCACTGCAAGGTGCAAAAACAGATAAATACTTTAGAATTGTTTCACTATCGTATATTAACACAACTAAAAACTGTTCACAGTCTAATTTTTCAACCTGAAAAAAAATGCCAAACATAAAAATATTATCCAACCTTACTCCACATCTAGGACTGTTTGCTCTAGTGATAAAATCTTATTGCACCCAAATAAGTCTAATAGTACTGCAGGTGATTCACTATATTCCTCTCATGTCTCTAAAGATTGGAATTCCATTCCCTTCTCACTCAGACAAACTAGTAACCTGAAATTCTTCAAGATCCAATTGAAACAATACCCAAATGTTTCATACCTTTGTCATGCATCAAACCTGGCTAATCTCCAGAAACTATCCTTATCCAGTTTGTTCTGTCCTTTTCTAAAATGACTACTTAGCCAGTAATCTGTCTTATCCTCTGCTGCTTTGTCTGCTTGGCCACATGAACTGTACTGTACTCTTCTCAGCTTTACATTATTAAGTTCCTGTTATCATTGTCCTACTATTATATTATTATAATGCCATGGGGTCTAAACTTTGCTAGTCTAAAAACTCATTTTGAACAAACCTTTGATTTATTTTTCATATCATAGTATTGCCAATGCAATGATTATAATATGTATGTTGGCTATTCATATGTATCTTGTCAGTGTTTTTATTTGTTCACTATTGTATGCTCAAGCAGTCATTCTTTTTACCATTATTGTATATCCTATGTTCAAATGATTCATTACATTTTGTATATGTGTATGTTACTTGCTTTCTGTATCTTGGGCAGCTTTTCTGTCAGGGCCTCTGCCGAAAAGAGGTTTTCCACCCATTCAGACTTCTCTAGATCAACAAAAGCAAAAATCAATAGATATTCCAGTAATGGCACTAAGGAAGTTTATACTTCATGGCTTTCTTTTCACTGTGATGAATGGGAAGCCATTTTGAACATATACAATTATGTTTTTCCTAAATTGTACTTGCTCTCTCTCTCTCTCTCTCTCTCTGTCTGTGTCTCTCTCTCTCTTTCTCTCCCTCTTCCTCTATAAAGAGGTAAGTAAGATTTACAGTTAGAATTTTTAGGCATGAACAATACTTCAGGAAAACAACTTGAACAGTCAGTTTAATGCAAACAGGTGCAGATATTGTGGAATGTGGCTTCATGCAGGAGGCGCTCAGCATTATGGGAGAATATGCTAACATTCTCTGCAGAAAACATGATGGAGTGAAATACAAGGCAGGAAAAAGGCAGCAGGAAGAACATGGCAGTGAAAATAATGGATGTAACAATGTTTCCTAATGTTATGGCCGATAGGAAGTAACAACAGCAGCAAGTTTTCATACAGACTAAGAGGAGAGCCTGAAAGGTAACCATTTAAAATGTCGTGACCTGCTAGAGCAAGTCCCAAAATACAGAGACTGAATGGTCAAAAGATCAGACTTATTTGTATTAAGTCTGAGATCCCATTTTTCGGAATATTCATTTTTCTCCAAGGTATGGCAATCTCAGAGTTGGTATGTATAAGTTTGGGGGGAGGGTGCACGGAGGCTTGTCCCCCCTGCAAAAAGAAGTTTAAAGGAGAAAAGTAATTTTCAAAATTCGCTGTTCTCCTGTGTTTTTGGTCTTTTACCAGCATTTCAAGTGCTAGCATTTCAACAGAGAGCCACATTTAAAGGTAATGAGGAAACGGAGGTAGAACAGTTATAAACTGAGAATGGGTAGCAGTCATGGCACAGATGGATAAGGGATCCTCAGGTAGAATTTAATAGGGAAGGAGTCACGGAAAGAAAGCACTGTGCAATAGGCACTGTGCTCCAGAGGTAAGATTCAGACAGGAGGGAAGAGAAACCACACATAAGTATGTAGTTTGCAAGTGAGAAGCTAGACATACAGAAATAAAAGAGAAGAGTATGTCAAAGAATGGAGGAAACTTCACGGCATTCAGAGTCTAACAGCTAAATATCCTCCATGGATGCAGGAAACTTCACGGCACTCAGAGTCTAACAGCTAAATATCCTCCATGAATGCAGGATACGTCAAGGCACTCAGAGTCTAACAGCTAAGTATTTTGGTAACATTGAACAAAAACAGGTACTTTGTATTGCTGAAGAAAAATATGTACTTAGATTCATGCCAAATGTACATACATGCATAAATAAATAAAACAAATAAAGGGCATCCACAGGGATGGTGAAAAACGTTTTAAGATGTTGAAAGGAAATTTGTTTACATCCATAGCAAAACAGCAGTTGCTGAGTCAGCTTTAATACAAAACACCCACTGTGAGCCTGTGTGACTCATTTTAAATAACAGCATTCATTAGACCCTCCTTTGACATATATCCGGGGGATGTTGCTCTATATTTCATCATAAATTGTGGGCAATAAATGCTGCTTTATTTGTATATATCAGGTGATCTGTCTATATATTTGCAAGTGTGATTTTTTTTTTATTAATTCAAGTAGGCAGTCAATTTAAAAAGACATTTTTTTACAGTTAGTGAGAATAAATGACTCACTTATGGAGCAATTGCAGTCACTGCATTTGGTTGACTTCATTAATGACAGGACTATACTCAGTGTATGTGTGAATATGAATTTCTGTATATGATCACATATTTACTTGAGCACAGTTATGCATCAATTTACTTGCTTGTCTATTTGCTGACAGGGAACATCCAGTATGGCAATTTCATTTTCTGTGGAATACAGGGGTAAGAAGCTCTAGCACAAAGTTATGTGAAGCAAATATGGGAACATCAAAATACAGACCACAAGACATACTGATAGATGTAACAAAAATTATCTTCACAGAGATATAAAGATGCAAGATCTTAACTAGAACAGGGAATCAGCATTATATCAGATGCAAGAGTTGCATAGGAATGATTGCATCTCCAAGTAGTCAAAAAGAAAGTTTATTTAAGGTGCAGTGGTCACTACTGATGGCTTGGTGTGTGTTACACTGAGCATGAAAGTTTGTGCACTTGTGATAAATGTGTTAATTCAAATGTGTATATAGTGCATGATTGTGTGCCCACGCGTGTGTGTGTTTCCTTGTGTATTTGTGAAAAGAAAACTATGTATTTTAATATTTTCCTTCGATTTGATATATTCTGAATGCCCACCCTATATCATCTGTAGATTAATATTTACTGAAAGAAGTAAACCATGGGTTCATTTCTTACAGTAATGGAAATAAACCTGTGAGGTGCAGTGATGTTTTGACATTTTGCTACTTTTCTGGAGTTGTATGAAGTTTCAAAAACTTATGGGATAGGAGGACCCCATATTTATTCGTTATTGATTTTCATTTTCAGTACTTTGCCATGTGACACTACCATTGTCATGTCAACTGTAACAATCATATCTGGTTCCTTTCCATCTGCACTTTGCACTGACCTTGCCCTAATTGCACCAACCTGCATTACTTATGATGGAATGCTAGCTGTTTTCATCATTACAGCCGAGTGACTTCTCCAGGCATTTCTGCAGTTACACCCTACTGCTCCTCTAGGCGTCAAATATTGCATGTTCATATTTGCATTAATAATTCCAAAACCATGTTACATACAAGATATCGGAAAATTTTATCTTGAAGCATACATGATAGCAAACACAATTGTATTGATATATGACCTCTGTCAATAGGTATTTGTTAAAAATGTAAGGTGATAACTTCAATTTTTAAATGCTGAAGCCACGCCTACTAGGAGTTAAAGGCACACACTCAAAAGAGCTCTACTGGAGGGAATGAGGATTCCTGCTTCCTTTTCTGATCCTGTTCTCTCATTTCTGCCATCAGTGCTCTGTGGATCTGGGTCTGCAATCAGGCATGGAGTAGCCATGTTTAGTCATTTAATCCTTCTTTTGTGTTGTTAATATATCTGTCTGATAAGATTCTGAATGATATGAAAAAAATGCTATAAAGAGCAGACAAATTATTCTTAACTTAGAATTATACTCTTTTGTGAAAGAACAGCTTTTAAATTATGCATTTTTTTTTTTTATTTTTCAGCTGCTATCCTACTTAGAAGACGCCCACCTGCCTTCAGCAATGTTCCTGACATTGTTTCTGCTGCCTACACTTCATCTGTTACACTCCGTTACAAGTCTTCCATACTCCAACGGTTTCTACTACAACAACCTCAACGGCAACGGAAACGGAAATGGGAATGAAAGTATGTCGGGAAAGGCTGAGTATTACTCTCTAGGCACAACATCAGATTCCTGCTGCACATGCTTATCCACTTGTGACTACTCCAGAGAATGGTCTTTGTCAAGGCCCTATGTGGGAATGCAGGCTTCTTCATGGCTAAGTTTGTCTGGGTGCAGCATCTTGTGATTATGTGCACATTAAAAGATTGGAAGATTAAGTAAACAGAGTAGTAGAAACTCTGTCTTACACTTAGGGATGTTCTGATTACTGAAGTTTGGGAGCAGGCCAAACCTTTAAAGATCACAGCCAATTAATATATTGCTGCCATGCACAGTTCGGATTCAGTCATTAATTTTTGTTTTTGTTATGACCATGCTGTAACACTAATCACATAGAGGGAGTTTAAGAGCTTTGCAATCCCATTTTATCTGGCCGATCCTATTTGCCTGTTGTTTGGGTATGTAATTCATCCTCTTTTATGTGAAATTAAATTGGTCAGGAGGAGTTTTGATATCATCTGTCATCCATAGGTTCATTTCCTAGCTATTCCAAAGTATTCTTCTGTCTTATTTACTGATATGCTGCTTGATGCCTTTCGAAGCATGCACTTCTAGTTAGTAACTATGATTTGTTTCCATCAAGTAAAGAGGAGTAAGATGCAGGTGCAACATGTGGCTGATCATTTATTGTCTAAATGTCAAGCTGTTTATTTTACTGAAGGTTATGTAATTTAAGACACATATGTAGACTTTCGTCTACTTTTGTAAAGCTGCTAAACTGGAAGTGCCAGAGTTAAAGATGTTAAAATTTGCATTGGTTTGACAAGGATGGACAGGATTAGAAATTAGAAATGAGTATATTAGCGGGTCAGCTCAGGTTGGACGGTTTGGAGACAAAGCCAGAGAGGTGAGATTGCATTGGTTTGGACATGTGCTGAGGAGGAATGCTGGGCATATTGGGAAAAAGATGATAAGGATGGAGCTGCCAGGTAAGAGAAAAAGAGGAAGGCCTAAGATAAGGTTTATGGATGTGGTGAGAGAGGACATGCAGGTGGTTGGTGTGACAGAACAAGATTCAGAGGACAGGAAGAAATGGAAATAGGCGAGCCCTAACTGGAGCATCTGAAAGAGAAAGAAGCTAACCTAGATGAAAGAGTGGAAAAAGATGTCTTTACACAAGGAAAAGGTTAATCTTGATGATCACTGTTCAGCATACCAAACATACCAAACAGAAAGCGCAGGTAGTTTTTCAACCACTCATTGTATGAAAGCCACATTTTGATGCATCTCTGGTCTATCATGATTGCTTATGATTTTGATAACCAGACATTTTCCTGGGCTGAATTTCACCATACTGCCTTTGAATAGGTCATGCATTTTGTTCATCTCTGGACCCTGCTCACTGCCTTCTGGATCCTGTTTCAACACAATGTGTAGAACCATACCCCGATATACTAAGGCCACTTATTTTTCAAATTGTTCTGTCTTCACGAAAAGAGGTCTTGATAATATGGCCGGTGACGTGTCTGGCACACAGGATTCCTCTGATGGATTTACTGCACATCAGCAAGTCAGATGGCATCAGAAATACTCATGCTAGGGATCTAAACCTCTTCTGCAAAAACAATAGAACATTTGGAGGGACAGGTATATCTCACAGAGGATACTGCTGCTCTGGAACAGACTCCCGATTCACATTAGACAAAGTTCATCCCTGCTCATATTCAAGTGCAACTTAGCTCTGTGGATGGAAAGCAGAAAATGTACCCCAGGACTGCCTGCTGTACTACTAATGGAACAGAAGCATCTCCTAAATGCTTTATCACATGCATGGGTCCTCTCCATATTATCTATGATATGATTCCAGTTATTCTCATTAGGGTAATATAGAATTATCGACCCAGGATGGATAAAGAGTCTAACCAAATAGAAAAGGTTAATTCATGTACAATAAGGGAAACTAGCTAGGCTTATTTGGCCCACAAGGGTAGCTAGCCAAGTTTTTACCTATGAAGCTATGACAACTCCCATTCTCAGAAAGCTGTTCTTGGCTCTAGATATGTTGGAAGAATATCTTGACATTTCATTATGTATTTGACCACTGTCAGTCTGTTTTTTGAAGTAACCAGGGCAATGAGATAACCCCCTTTCATTTATAAGTGACTATCCAGTGGCACCAAATGAGTTGTTATTTTCCTTAGATAACTACAATAGCCTTTACTAGAGGCTTCTAGATGATGTGCACCTGTTATAGCTGCATCTCAAGCATGCTGCCATGTAACATATTTACTGCTAGATTGGGAGAAACTAATAGTTACTGCTACGTTTGCTTTAAGATTTCTAGTCTAACTTATTGGGAAGTTCACAACCTGGGTCTCACTTGCCTGAATGACCTACTAGTGCCCTGCCCACTCAAACAAATTCCCTAATCTTATCAAGCTGACCTCTATAATACATAACATGTTAAAGTTCCTACAGCACATGTATATTGCACCTAACCAGAAAGATGTTATTTAAACTAAAAAGTATGCCTCAAAGTGATTGCAAACCTCTGATTTATCAAGACACCATGGGAGATAGGGTCATTTGGAGAAAATAATAATATTGCCCTAAACTAGCATATGAATGAAGATCAGTGGAAAGATCACTGGTATGGCACTATGACCTAGCCAGTTCTGTGACACAGAAGGTTAAAGCCCTGACTATGGCCCTGGTGACCTGAGTTTGATTAGCAGCCTTGGAATTGTAGGAGTTAGTGTCAGAGGAAGAGAGGAACGATGAAGCACTACACACATACTTTTCTCATGGGGAGGCTTTGAGCACGCATGCCTGTGGTGTAAGGATGCCCTCCAGGCAAGGCATGCAAGGATGCTAGAAATCCACAGAAGAGATCAGAGGCCACATAGAAGGGCTAGTTGCAATGAAAGTAGGCATTCTGAGGATTATATCCCTTGTGAAAGCAGGTGATATGAATTGCAATAGCTCATTGCATGCTCTACCTTGGATGTCAGTTTGCATGTGCAAGAGAGAAAACATAATTCATAAAGGAAAAAAAGTATGTTCATTGCCCTGATAACAACTATGTCACAACCCCGTAAAGTTGAATGGATGGGTGATAATGGCCACAACAGTGGTTGGATAGTCAGCAAGATCAGAGATTAATAAATATAGCAAAAAAAAAAACTGAATTCACACTAACAAGCCTGACACCATAAATGTACTAACAGTTTTCAATATTAATTAGCATCATTACTGTAGCATAACTGACAAGTCTTAACTCTGCTATGCGATATTCATTTTACCAAAAACCCTCTGATGTATTTACTTTAGGCTTCCTTATCAAATAAAATAGAAAAGAGCAAACGTCCCAAAGCAGATGCACACAAGGCCCAACTAGAAAGATCATAGCTGAACAAAAAATATTTACAAAGATGCTTGCAAATCCTCACTTATCAAGGCATTATAATAGCTATACAGTTTTGTTATAAAAAATAAGTTGTTTCAGCACAATGGCTCATGAGTGCACAATGAAACCTGGGTCTTTCATAACATGATGAGAAATAAAATAAGTGGAAGGCATTATAGCCTTGCACTGCCATTGTACTCTAGGCAGCTTTAAACCATGTCTCATTGATTGCACAGATGTCTGCATTCTCTTGGGTGAGGAAAACTCCTAGCATTGAGCAATAATACCTTTAGATTTTCTTGGTTTTGATTTGCCATGTTGGAAGTACTGTCAGTTTGGCATTGCCTAAAAAGGTATTATGGGGGAACAGCAATGTTTTAGCTAATATTTGAAAGCCTAGAGGAAGAGGTGCAGACCATGCCTGGCAAAGCAGTGTGGTTTGTTGACCATCTCTTCGATGCTGACAGATATTACACCCCATTAGAATGACACCAGAAAGTAAACCAATTATTAAAGTCAGTCATATTCTGTTCATAATGTGGCATTCTCCTTGGAGAAGGTAAAATGCTGCTCAGTGTTGGGCTCATACCTGCCTGGGATACATATTCCAAGAGCTGCATGATGTCTCTCTTCATATAGCCTAGGGAGGTATGTCATTTACGCTCACATGGACTATGACTGAGTCATACTGGTATTGTGGTCCAGTGACCTGAGTGCATGTGTAATGTGGTGGATCCTGGCCCATGATAAACAACTGACTGTGACTTTCTCCTTACTAAGCCTGGTAAAAAGGAAATCAATGTGTCTCAAACAGGAGTCTCCAATGACCGGAATGTTGGATTATGTGGTGGCTTCCCTTATGGGCCTCGAAGTAGAGGCTCCATGAGATGTGGCTGTATGTGTTGATGTGTATATTGTTTTGAAAGAATGTATCTGGAGCTACTGAGGGTATTTTTTATATGTGCTTTGTCTAGGAGGTCTTTGGGGTTTATCAACATTTAAGTTCCTCAGCATATGTGGGTCTATGCTTTTGAATCATACTGTGTCTGATGGGTGCAGCATGTGTTCTACTGACAACCTGATTGACATTAGGATTGCTTTTATGTGAGAGCTTTGTCGCCAGTGACATTATGTAAATGCATCTCTCACATACCTTATCAGCTTGTTTGAGAATTAGCTGGTTATCAGTAAACATGAAGCAATTTCTACATTGCCTCAGGATAGCCATATCCATTAAGCTGGTAACAGAGATATTGCGAAGGTTTACAGCCATGGCAATAGGCCCTTTTTTTATTGATGAGACAGTTGTATTGAGAATATAAAGTAATATCAGAAGTATCTGGTATCTGGTTTACAAATCTGAGGCAGTTCTTGCCTCTGCAAACTAGTTGTCTTGTGTGCAACTAGGTATTGTTTAAATTTCAAGGATGCTTTTACAGTAAAAATGTTAACTCAAGGTGTCTTTGTCTATACAGGCACTGCCAAACAGCTGAGGAGAAACTAATAAGTAGACCATCATGATTTATGAATGAAGAATTTAGGGAGATAGTCTGAGGTTAGGTTACAAAGCAGCTAATCAAGCAATACTTACCGAAAAGAAAGAATTAGCTTTGACAAGATTGATGAAAAGAGGATAGTTTCCTGATTGGCTACTGCATAGCTACTTCTAGTGCTGGTCTCACCACAACTTCATGCTGCTGGAGTACAATAAACCATTGCATGTTTTCTAACCAGAAGCAAAACAGTAGCAATAATCACAAGTGGAGAAGCAGGCTGCAGACTCTTTGGTGGTCAACGGTCTTATCCCAGATGGTACAGGTGTCGGTAGGCTTGTTGTAGCCTTTCCTGGTAGATGCCTTGAATAACAGCCAGGCCAATCAGGAAGGTCACACACACACTCACTGCCCAGTCAGAGACAGTCAGGATTCAATGCCCTCTGCTCTTTCTCACACCAGGATCAAAACAGAAGCACAGATTCCAAGCTGGTACATGTAAAGCACTTATCAGGCTTTCTGATGATCAGCAGTCTCCAAGAAATAATTTCTCTATGCTCCTTCTTTCACCAGGAACAAAACAGATGCACTAATCCCATGACTACTGATTTTTAGAATGTGGGCTCTTCAATAACTGGTAATCTTGGACTAGATATTACAGATTTTAAAGTTAAGATGGAAAAATGGGTTAATATCCTAAGAGTAGCTGTATGCACTAAGCAGTTAGATATGAAAAAGGGAGTAACTCAAGCTTTAGCAATGTAAGGGAAGAGCCACTAATTTTAAAATAGCAAGACAGATTGGAAGGAGGGGGGTACTTAGTATTCTGACTCTATGGAATATAGTTGGATGGCATTACATTTAAAAAGCTGAAAGGAAGTGATTTCACAAAATGATAATTTTGTGCTTACTGACAATAGGCAATGAAAGAGGATAGGGAAGGAAATATGTGGTCAAATTAACATAATGAGCAGACAATTAGTGAGACAGTTGAGTCAGCACTACCAGGGTGGGAGAGTGGAGGAAATTTTACTTTGTGTGTGACTCACAAGAGACACAGTTGTGGTATCTTTCCTAGTTTAAATATGTAATTGAAGGCAGAATACAAGTAACATGCAGAAAGTAAAGAAAATAGATAATGCCTTCCACATTTAGACCTCCTACTGTACATATAGGGGATAAAGGTTTAGGAGTCTAAATATACCTCAAGGCTAGTCAAACAGGACAATGCACTTGAGTTTCTCCATCTTCAAATCACCACAGGCAAAATCCCATACCACTTCCTTGCAATCTATAGGTCCCCCTCTAGATCCAGGAACCCTTAACATGTATTTATGCTTATTGTAAACACTCACTATCCAACCCAATACCATAATCATGGGAGACTTTAATTACCCCACTATTAACTGGGAATTATATACAGTACCAAATATGCAGTTAGAGAGATTCCTTTATTTTGTAAACACAAACTCCATGGACCAGACTGTCAATATGCCTAACAGGGGCACAAACTGGATCTGGTTCTCACTAATATGTGAGAGTGCTACACACCCCTAGTGCACTGTCTTCTCTGATAAGGTCAGACCACAAAACTATCTCCTTTAAAGTAAAAATAAAACCAGGAACCCCAGCTAACCTTGGAATGTTCAGGAACTACTCCAAGGCTACATTCCTACTATTAAGTGATAACTTGGCAAAACTTCAAGCCCCTATAAACCCTGACAACAATGCTGCCCATCCAGAACTATTCACAGAAACCCTATACAAGCATGTTAATAGTGGCATAGAGGCAGCTATACCCAGAAAGAAGTACAGAACTAACTTAAAAAACAAGCCACCCTTGTGGAATCACAACATCAATAGTCTATATAACATAAGGAAGAAAATCATGGCAAAAATTAGGAGGCATAGCACTCAGCAGGATAAAGACCCTCTCAAAAAACTAAACAAAGAGCTCAAGGACACCAAATCCAAATTTGAGGTAAATTTTGCTCCCAGGCCAAGAACAACCACAAGGCATTCTTTAGTTATGTCATCAGCCTCAACGGCAATACACAATTGTGCTCAGAACTCATTTTTAATGGAGTCACCTTTAGTGCACTAGATGATATGCAAACCTATTGACAGACAGATTCAGCTCTAACTTTACCCTTCTCACCCCCTCAACCTCTCCTCAGGAAATACTGCCAAATATAATTCTCCCTACTATCACTAGGGAACAAGTCTTCAGGGCTCTCTCTAAGGTCAAGAACACTGCATCAATTGTCTAGGACAACATCCCAGGATGCTTCTAAATAGCACAAAACATAACCTGTCAGGCCCTCTGGAATTGCTGTTTAACTGTAGCATTCAAAAGGCTTTGTGCCTCATGAATTTGCACAAAGGTGGGCCATCTACAGACCTTGGAAACTACAGATCCATAAGTCTCACTCATCTCATATGCAAAGCCATGGAAAGAATTATCATGGAAACCATCAATAATGACAAAGGAAACCTCCATACACTGAACCGAACCCAGATTGGTTTCATCAAGGACAAGTCATGCCTACTGAGCCTGGTAGACTTCTTTGAGAAGGTCACCAAAGCAATGGTTAAGAGCAAATGGTTCACACTGTCTATCTTGATCTGGCTAAGGTATTCGACACAATGCCCCACGAGGGAATTGTTAACAAACTCAAAAATCAAGGACTAATAACATAACTCATCATTTAATTGCTTGGACAAAATTGTCTAATCTGTTGGTGAAATATTAAGCTTAATACACACCTATGAACTTATGAACCTGTGTAGTGTCTATTTCTGAAGTATCATATTATGTTAATGCAGTTATCACAGACTACTAGAGTTAAGTCACCTTTGTGTGATTGTAAGGTTTACTATGAGCAGTGAAGTAAATAAGAAGCAATAATATACAGCACTGAAGAATAACTGCTGACATGAAAGTAAAACATATTGGGTTTGCAGGTGTCATACTTCTTTTTATCATGCTAATAGGCAGTTATCTCTATGATTATTATTAGAGAATTCCTAGACATCTATCTAACAAACCTGTCAAAACTTATACATAAGCAGCATGTCAATGTTAAAGCTTATGGTTAACATACCTTTACTGTAGTTTGAAAATTACCAAGCTGAAACATGCATAGTGTACATAGACATAGTATGTAATTCAAATGTGAATAGATAATATTTCCTCCACCTTTACTTCTATTTTATGTAAGCAAAAACAGTTTTAGATTTCATGCTGGATCATTTGCTACATTATAGGAAAAAGTGTGAATCAGGCGTTACATTGCTTGGCATTGTTCTTTCTTCAAGTTCCATTGGCCTCAAAGTAAGAACAATAAAGTGAAGGAATGTTGGGGGGCCTGGGTTGATGAAGGTCCTCCCACATGAGCTCCTGTTGTTTGCACAGGACTTGATAATGCATGCCCCAAACCAGCAGGGAATTTAGAGTGAATAAAGAAATATATATATATACTGAGTCAAAAACTGCTGTAACCCCCCACCCCCTTCTCAGAAGAACAGCAATCTTAAAGTTACTGTATATAAACAGAAGGGCTCTGACAGCAAAGAGGGAGCTTGCTCCCTGGCAAGAACATAAAAAAATGAAACACCTTTAATGCTTAACAGTAAGTTTTGCACTTCACTGTTAGAGTTCTACAATCACACAATTTTTCATAGTTTTGGGACTCATGGGGCTACAGGGAGAATTGATTTTGGTATCACACTTATTCATTAAATGACATATATGTATATTATGAGAATACATACTCAAGCTGTTGTTTATGAGTTGATGATGGAGCCAGATGGGTTCATCCTGACTTCTTCCTTCTCTTCAGCATTTTTTTCTCTGAAGTTCACATGACTGTAGGCCCATGCACCCTGTACCAGAGTACACTCTAGTATCACACACCACACTGGGAGACTGCATTGCCCAACTTCCAAGAAACAGTTCTGCTTAGAGGAAAGAAAAAACTGAATATGTAACCCCTGTACTTTTTATGGGAACTCCAGTGGAATCTGTTGGATGGAGGGACCGTCCAAGCACATCCAGATAGTTAGCTGATGTAAGTGACCTACCAAGGACGGTCCACTCATAGCTCAACTTTCGTATTGAGAATGCTTCCTTTATATCTAACACAGGCAGCAGGTGTATGGCTGAGATAAATCTCAAGCAGTTAAAAGTTCCAGGGTGAAAGGAGCCAAGGAGGAGCTGAGCTCTGAAGAATGAGTCTAAAAATACTGAGGTAACAGTGAAGGCCTGACTCCTGCAGACAAGGTCCAAAGATGTGAGCTGATGACCAATGGGCCATGTCTCATATCTGTACACTGGAGATTGCTGAAACAAGTAATGGAAGCAGCTATGCTTCTGGAGTAGTAGGCTTTGACATCACTGTTTTCTAACAGGTAGTCTGTTCTCTGATAGCAAAAGATAATAAAGAATTTAGCAATCTACTCATAAAGGATTTGCTTGGCAACTGCCAGCTCTTCTCATCTTAGAGGACCGGAGAAAAACAGCTGCTCCATCACTCTAAATGCACACATTTGCTTCAGGTAAAACCTGAGATAAGCGTGCACATCCATGGTGTTAAGGACTCTTTCTTTATTTCTTGGTTTCTCCAGTCACAAAAAAATGGGAGCTCAATGCACTGGTTTAAGGAGAATTCTGATGTTACACTGAGGAGGAAATATGGCTTATGCTAAAGGAACACTGAATACTACACATGAGGCCTGAAGCTCTGAAATCCTGTGCACAGAGAAAAGAAAGAAGTGAAGAATTTTGGAATTGTACATCATTTCCAGACTGCAGCCTTCCTTCCTTCAAATGTGTAGCTAGGATGGGGCATAGGAGGCAGCTGTCCCAGGCACAAGGTGTTAGGGGCACAATCACCCCATTGCAGTGGCAGCATTTAGACATGAATGCCAAGACTGCAATTGTGAATAGGGCTGAAGTGTTATTAGATGGTAGTGTAATTGTAGCAAACTGTAAAGTGTACATTTTTAGTAAGCAGTTTGCTATAGAAGGTACAAGTAGGACACTTTTTTCCCTTTGTCTCAACTTGGGGAGACAACTTTTTTGAGGATCCTCACTTCGGACAGAGGACTATTTTTTTTGGTGTACTCAATGTAGAATGAGAACCCCCCTCCCCCAGCCTTCTCCTAAATGCCTGATAAGTAAGCTAAGACTCTGTCTTCCTTGTAAGTATAGCATCTTCTCCAGCAAAAAAAAAGCTTCCACTATGAGTAGACAAAAAGTGAATGCACTGAGGATCAATATCCCCAAGCTGCATTGCCAAAAAATGCACCCTATCCGCACGCCTCCTGAACTTTTATATACCAACTGCATGGTCACACCAACTTGAAGAAGGGGGAAGCTCCACATAAAAGGAAATCATGTCTGGCACAACTTGCTGACAGTGATTTTGTATGGAGGAACTCCGATCATCCGCAAGTTGATTCCTGGGCAGTTAAAGCTTGAGAGTTCAAGCTTCATCTACTAGTAGATTAACCAAAAAAAAAATCCTACTGAAATGATAAGCTTAAGCAAAAACACATTTAGCCAACAAGGCATTTCAAAATATATAACCACAGAGCATGGCATAGGTGGCTTTTAAAAATGTAGATTTTAGCACATCTCTGCACAAAAAGTCAGTATTTTTAAAAAGAATGCATGGTGGCATCACATTTCAATCCATTTCAAAGCAATCTTAAAACTGTAATATGCAAGATGATGTAACTTTTTAAAATAATTGGAAATGTCTTAAAAACTATACACAACAAATCCATAATGCTAGCAACCTCTCTCTTCAAGACAAATCCTTCAGAATACCATTCACAGCACATCTTCCTTGTAAAGTTGCTTAAAATCTTTCTTTTATCAAATTTAATTCAACATCATATATACTCTTTTGCTCTGACATGCAACCACAAAAACAAATTGCTCACAATACAGAAGAATAGTTTTAAACCCACTTGTAATTTTTAAGGTGGCACATGATACTCTTTCATCCCGGTAAAGCATTATAAATTTCATGCAGCTCTTGGAATGCAGATTTTTCTAAGGCTTCAAAATCTTTTTCCAAGAAGCAAAGAGGAGATGGGGGGAAAATCTGTCCCAGTGGAGAAATGTTGAGTTAACTGCATATAAAGATGTCTTTCTTCTTATAACCTTCCATCTTATTACCAGAAATGTTCCTGCAGTGATTACATAAAAACAGCAAAACTTTCATGAAGTTATTGGGGAGAAGAGATATACGAGTGCTACTGTTTTGAAATGTTTCTCTACTGTAAACCATTTTCTCCCAGTTTCAGCTGAAAGTAGGTGAGGAATGCATGTGTATTTTTTTTTCTTAAGACTACAAATACTTTCAAAAGCATCAGCATTCATTTAAGCTATCATTGTTGACAGTTTGCTAATTCGTCATCAACAGATTTCTACCTATTCCCTTTACTTTTTATAGAGATATCAAGATTTGACACCCTCCCCATGTCCTTTGAGGTGTTAAAATATAAACTCACGATTACTGTACCATAAACACACTCACCTAACCCGCGCCCTAACCATAACTTACTTAACCCGCCCCTAAACCTAATTCACCCTACCCACGCCCTGACCCTAACTCACCTAACCCGCGCCCTAATTCTAACAACCACACAATCGCACACTTACCTGAACCTGACCCATAAATCTCCACCGCAGCTCTGAAAATAGCGAAACCACAGAACTGGCCCACCAAATTCTTTCCCTAGGAAAGAATTTGGTGTTCTGCAGCTTCGCTATTTTTAGTGTTCGATTAAAACGTGTCGATATTAGAACATTCTAAGTTTTAAAACTTCGATGTTCTGATATAGACCCAAGTATACAAGGTTGTGGATCTGGGAGCAGTTGAATGGATGAAAAGGAATATAATAAGGACATTGGATGAATGTAAATGCATTGGTATTATCACCAGGGAATTGTCTGAGTTCTTTAACGTGGATGATCCACTTGTTCCTCAGATGCATGGACTCCCGAACATTCATTAACATCCCACCCAACCAAAGTTTAGGCCCATAGTGGCAGGGAGTGAATAGCTGACTGAACCAATATCCATTTACCTACATCTGTTTAATAAAGACTTGTGAAAGAAGCTTGGAGAGACTTTTGTGAGTTGCCTGTATTTGTCTTGTTCTAGCACGGATACTTTTGGGATTTGTTCTACTTTTGCTAATTTGGTATGTTGTTGAGACAAAGCAGACATGTTTTTGTTTACACTAAGAAAATAGGCTAGGATAGGAGTACTATGGATATTCCTACTGAAATGTCAGCACTTGAAATTCTGAATGTCGAAAAGCTGAAAAAAAAGACTGAAAACCTAGAGAACAGTGAATCTCAAAAGTCAATCTTCTCCTTAAAACTTCTTTTTGCAGGGAGGAAACGCCCCCTACACCTTCCCCATGTGGGATGCAAGCCCCCCCTCACACCTCAAACTTATATATGCACCAACACCAAGACTGCCATACCTCAGATAAAAGGGAATATTCTGAGAAATGGCACCTCAGACCTGGTATACACAAATCCAATCTTTTGGTCTTTCGGTCTCCATAGTCAGTGCCAACATTTCAAATGGTTACCTGCTAAGGAAAGTGACTCCATCACTTAAACAGTGAACTCCAAGATATGATACCATTAAAGGCTAACAAGGTGTGTAAGATACTTGGCTGTAGTGACCCTTAGCTCTCAGCCATCATGGATTGTCTATGTTGTGCCAGTTTTGAGGAAAACACTTGCTCCTACCTGCACATGAAAAATGAGCAACCTGTATATATTTATAGGAAATAACTCAGCAGTGCTGTAAATGGCCTTCCAGCAGTCAGCTGTAATGTGTGACTTTAAAAGGATCACATTACATGTGGTTATAGTAGACATCCTGTGCCTTATGGGGTCTGTGATATATTCTAGTATCAAGTAAAGTTCTTTTCAGGCTCAGCACCCTCACATCATGAGTCAGCAGATAGCCATATCATCTGCTGACCGGTGCAAGGGAGGGAGCCAGCTGTAACAACTAGTGGGAACACTAGGTTTTTACCTAGTGGAGTTCTGAAATAGCTGAGCTTACGCTACCATAGTGTGATCGCACTAAGTAAACAAGGAGAAACCATTGTGTAGAGGCACAATTCCTCCTGGGACATAGAAACTGCAAGCTTAATGGAGCTGCCAAAGAAGGTGGGGTGTTCCCATGGTTAAAGAGAAGGCAGTCCATAGTACTAGTGAGCTGGCCTGCTCCCTATCAATTGACTCTCACCAGGGAATGAAAGGCAGGTCAGGGGGGTCCCAGGCAGGATCAGATGGGCCACAAGACTCTCAGCTAACCTGGGAATATGTAGCTGTTGTTCCACTGGATCAAATGGGCTTATTGGGTGCAAACAAAAAGAAAATGTAAAACAGATTATGTGGCAGTGTGAGGTTAAGTAACAGTTTTTAAAGCTGTTAGTTGATTAGTGGTACACTTTTCTTTTGACTGATCTCTGTGCAGTAAGATTTCCTTAGGATTTTATCACAGAACATCATATGCAAGACCTTCACCACATCACTCTTAAAAGGCTATTTATTTCTCATTTTCAGATTGTAATCAGAGCACTCCAAGTATTACATAAATATATTAAAAGGCTGCAAGATTTTTCACCGTTCAAGTATTCAGTTGCCACAGCTTGACAGCTAAACTGATAGATATGTGAGATATTTAGATATGCAGATATTGATTACATTTGTTATTAAATGTAGTCAATAAATATGTACATATCTTCAAGAAAGCCTGCTAGAAAAGTAAACAATCAGTAATGTTATGATGTCACTAATCAAGTTAATGCCCTCTGCTTGTCCATAGAGGAGTGTCTAGCAAAATTACCTTGTGTGCTGCTTTTCTAACCCTGTTATCAAGATTGCTTGCTTTGTTTTCAAGTCACAAATGAGGGTGAAAAAGTAGTACTTTCTTGTTTGGCATAAAAATAAACATTCAATAAAAGGTCACGCATTGTTATTGATAATGAATCTTTGTCCCAACTTACTTCAGATTTAAAATACAGAGAATTACAATTGTATTAATGTTCTCCTATGAACAAAATGGTATTGTGCATGAATTAGAGGAGCTCAGAGGTACTATGTGTCTGCGTCTTTACTCTGTCCTTCTAATTCTCTTTCCATGTAGGAAGTTTCAGGGGTCACCCAGGAAATAAAGAGCATATGTTTTCTAATGTGTTTCATAGCTCAGGTTAAAGGACTGCTCTTAGCACGATTGATAAGCATTTTAAATATAGTGACTCCAGTCATTGTGTTTCATTTTTATGCAAAAACATGCTGTAATACATTTAGTTATACTCTTGTACATACAGGTGAACATGTAAGCGGTTTGAGTTCAGTAAAAGATTTAGTCAGCTGCAAATTTGCTATGCAGGTGTTTCTACTATTCTGAGAGGGGAACGTGTGATGATGTTTCACAGTAGCGAATGTCTGATGCGTCCTACTGAACTATTTTTATATTACTGTTTATGTCATTATACAGGTAAGGCCCCATTTTGGTTCAGAATGACAGATAAATGGTAATGCGTGGAAGGAAAAAATTCCAGTTTTCAGTTGGTAGCAACTGTACAATGGTATTGTTATTGCTGTTCATATATAATATTTAGATGGATTCATAATGAAACATCAGTAACTATAATTGAGCACCACATAATCAAAAATCTAAAATCTAAAACACATTATATGCAACACACAAAGCAGGGAAATCCAGACTGAAAATTATTTTTGTTGAGTGAGAGTAATCCAGACAGAAAATTATTTTTGTTGAGTGATTACACCCCTTCCACCCCCTAACTCACACTTACAATGGAAGCTTTATTTACACACTCCAGTGTTAAATTTATTAGCTCTGAATGCATACAAACTCGGAATAAAAACAAAAAGTATTTCAAAAATTCACCCCATTCTCATTATTCTGAGTTGTCTGACCCCATAGCTGTAATACAAACACACAACAGCGTCAGCAACCTAAAACCTTTTCTAAATGTGCCTGATATTATGAGTAATAGCAAAATGAGACTTAAAAATGATTAAGTTACTATTTATATATACTGTGATGGCAGAATTTGACTTTTAAAATGAAGTACCTTTTTTCCTGACTTGTGGCTTTAGTGAGGAATGTAACAGAACCATAAAAGACATTATACATTATGGAGTTCAGTATACTTCATTAAAACAAAGGAGGATATCATTTGGTTAAAAGTCCATTTTACTCATGCACCATGAAACTGGTACTCTCCTCACCTGCTGAAAAAATAGGGTATGCCACATTTTAGTTGGTGCCCACTGCTGAGGTCTGTCTTTCACATTAGCACCTAAAAATTAACTCTTTTTACAGAAATATAGTGATGAGAGTACAAGAAGTGATCACCTTCCACTGGTCTCTGAAGTTCCATTTACAACACTCCCTAACAATCAATATAGTAAAGTGTAGTGTAGTGTAGCATAGTATAGTATAGTATAGTATACTATAGTATAGTATAGTATAGTATAGTATAGTATAGTATAGTATCGTATAGTACAGTGTAGTATAAAATTAACAATGATTCTCTGAGTAGCTTGCAGAGTTTTGGGAAGATGAACACGAGAACAGGAGAACAATACCAGTAAAATGCTGAAATGGTTAATAAAGGTGTGAACAGGGACATTGTTTAAGGATATATTTTGCTACTAAGTATCTGAAACTAGGGAAGGTGAACACAAAATAATTGAATTGAGTTTTTTCCCAATGATATACCAAGAGTAGAAAACAGAAAAAAATGTATTATTTGTTTAATTTAAGTGTAGCATGCTGCACTAAGTCAGTAGTGCAACGCATTTTTTTAGTTTAATTACCAAATGACTCATTGTACTTATATGCTTGGTAGTTCAATCCAGAAGGTTAGAGATCCACAAGAAAGGTCATCCTCTAACCTGAAAGCTAAAATGGTTCATTCTGTCTTGTATAAAAATTGGCATGCTCAGTCACTAACTGAGAGGCCAGAAACCTCAGCTCACCTTTATACCCTTAATAGTACTGGAATACAGCTTTCAGGTCTGCATTTGGACACCAGTTCTGCCTTGCAGATTAGGGAGATGGGTGTCATGTTCATTTATCCCAAGCGACAACAAAAAATACAAGGTCTGAAGTACACTTCTAAGTTTGCTAGCTGTAAGATGGATTTGCACTGCCATGTTGAGTCATAGCTTCTAGCCCCAGTAAGCTACAGCCTTTCTGACTTCTCTGATATAGTGCCATTAATAAATGTACTTACAGACCCTATTTGAGGCTGCAACTATCATTAAAACATGTATCTTAAATGAGTGCAAGGAAGGTTGGGAAAGGGTATTTTTATATGTTATGAGATCAGTTAAAACTAGGTTGAGACAGTGAGGAAGGGAAACTGAAACAAGAAAAATCTTAAAATGTCACTTCAATAATCAGAAACGAAATGCAAAAACAATAAGTTACTATATAAATAATTGGATAAGGTAACATTTTTTACCAGATATGACTGACTCGATTTTTTCACTGCTTTCTAGTATACTTCAATGGTGTGAGACTTGTCGTCAATACCTCAGATGATCTCATTTTTGCTTCCCGTGGGACAAACATCACACTTCCATGTCACTATGCATATGAGCCAAAGTTGTCTACACCCCGCAAGATCCGTGTTAAATGGACCAGAGTACGTTCAGATAACACAAAGGAAAGTGATGTGTTGGTAGCCATTGGCCTGAAACACCGTAGCTTTGGAGACTTCAAAGGTCGGGTACACTTGCAGATGAATGAGCCCCATGAGGTATCACTAGTCATCACTGATTTGCGGCTAGAAGATTCAGGAAGATATAAATGTGAGGTTATTGATGGACTTGAGGATGAG
Source organism: Protopterus annectens (assembly GCF_019279795.1). Classification (NCBI taxonomy): domain Eukaryota; kingdom Metazoa; phylum Chordata; order Ceratodontiformes; family Protopteridae; genus Protopterus; species Protopterus annectens. Next base: position 1,679,219,474 of record NC_056739.1, on the reverse strand, counting down.
AGTGGAATTGTACATCTGGAACTGCGAGGTAAGTTTTATTGCATCCTATGCCTAAAGGTGCTTTGCAGGCTGAACTGTACAGATCCTTATGAACCAAACAACTGTGTAAACTGAGTGTCCAGTATTGGGATGCTCATTTGTGTGAAGTGAGAGAACAAATGTGCATTGATTATATTCTTAAAAATGGTGACAGTATGAAAAGCAATAGTGTTTTCTTTTTGTTGAATCTAAAATATATTATAGCTGCCAATCATGTCTCAGTCAGAGATGGGTGTTCCTCTCCTTTTCTTAAAAAATAAAAAAAGAACAGCTTTTTCAAAGTAGTCTAACCTGTAAGTACATTCTGCTTTCTGTACAGTGACTCAAAGACTTACAGATTTTCCTATGGTATGCATGCTGTTTCATCCCAACATCTGTTTCTCACACAACAGGTTGCCTTCTTGTTTGCTGCCAGACAAAACGGAAAGGCAGCATTAAAATGTACAACTCTTAAGTGGGGCATAAGTGCATGGAGTATGTTCTCCTTACCTAATATTCATAATAATTTGCCTTTCACCAGTTGTATCTATGTAGCTCGAGTGGGAAAAACATTTGTCTGCACAGATGTTCAGCTAATATCGCTATCCCCATTCTATCCCAGGCAACTTCACCTCTGGTCATCTCAGCTGCCTTGCTACTGTAATTACCTTGTTGGCATAATTGTAATGAAATCCAGAATTTTTTTATTATAAAGAAAAAAAGGTATGTTGTCCAGTACAGCAGCCTTCTGCTCCACAAAATAGAATGAAAGTTCCAGCATTCTTGTATGCTGATTGAATGCATTTCATATTACAGCTACACATTTCTGCAAATAGAATTGTTCTCCATTGTAATCTACAAGCTGTCTTCCCCTTTCATCTGAGCTACCTCCTTAAATTACTGTTGCTATTAGGAACACCACCAAACATTCCTTGTTTTTTTTTTTATGTATAGAAAAGAAGGAATCATGTTCCACTATTGCACAAGCTGTGTTATGTGACTTTGTACACCCCTGGAAGTCCAGCAGTATGGTGTGTCATGAGTGCTGCAACCAAATTAAGTTGTAGTTGCTTTGTATAATTGTTAAAATCATTTAAGTGCACTCAGATCAAACACTAATGAATGTGCCATGTGCCTAACGTGACATACTTAGGAATAAACAATCTGCGCTTGGCCAATGCAACAAACTGTCTCTGAAAATTATAAAGGACTGAATAGGTTACTTCCTTAATACACATTCATTCATCTTTACCAAAAAGCTTCCTTTGCTAATAAATATAGGAACTATACAGCCACAGGTTTAACTGCAACTGACAACTGTTCACCCATATATTCCTCAGCACCACAACATTGCACAGTAAATCATTCAAAAATAAAGCAGTAGCAAATTCATCCTTGCCACAACTTCCACTACTGGAAATAACTCCCTAACAAATGTATAAAACCTCCTGGAGAAGTTGGACAATAAATCAAGTGCCATATTCAGTATTCCTTTTCCAGCTACCCTAATATTAGTGGTTACACCTTTCTCTCACAGCTGATAACATCCAAACACATTTTAAATGCACATGTATCACGCCTTTGTCTAAGGTTAAGTCATCATTAGACCAGCAAGACTTTGGATCAGATAGCTAACGTGCACTTAGTAATATTTGAAAAGTTAATCTACAATCACATTTTCAAACCTATAAGTAGTTACTTAACATGGCTTTCATCATGTAAGCCCTATTTCTGAAACATTATTTCCTGGACTGATGTAGTAAGATTATATTTTTCATACAGAAATGTTTGTTGCATTGCTTGAGCTCTCACTTTGAAAATAAATATAACATTACTGCAGCCCAAAATTTAATTAAGTAAAGTAGATGGAATTTTCACACCGCAAGCAGAGTTTAAGATGGCCAGTAGCTTCTGGAAAAGAGAAGTGGTTGTTGACTCCTTAGCATATTCTGTTTCATTCCTTGTTGGTAAGTTACTAGTCATAAAACAATGAACATTTTGCATCGGCCACCTTTCAGAACTGGCTTGCTTTCTTCCAATTGGAATAGCCATCATGTTTTTAGTAGTGGGATGAGGGGCTTGCAGTCACACAGAGCTCCCACTCCTCCTTTTCTAGCTTCCAAGGTAGCCACTCCTTATAGAGTTCTTTCCTTCCTACCAGCAATACGACCAAACACAATCAGAAATTTGGATCCCCAAGAAGCTCAGATGGCCAGCAGCATCCATTAGAGTATAGCCCTCAGATCCCCTTGTGATCAGTTGTGGCAGACTGGTTTGAAAAAAGACCCCAAATGTTGGTCATCATTGAATCTATTGTCATCCTTTTCCTCTAGCTTCTGTATGAAGTGCATGCACTGGTACCTTGGCTGCACATGGGCTTACTAATACATGACAGTACTTGCTTGCATATCAGTGTACTCAATACCTGAACCTTTTCACTTGGCATGAGGTACTGATCTGTTTCTCTTCACCCTTACCTTGGTAAATGAGAGCAGGGCAACAGCTGCTCAGAATTTCTCCTCAGTCAATGTTACAGCACCCCAAGTCCCTAACTGGTCACCATGCCTCTGTACTGGATATAGCATCATACCTCTTAAATGTCCTAATTTTGGAGGAACATTCTATTTTCATGTCTGATTTAACCCTGACATGATGTCCTTATTTTTGAGGTGTGTCCAATTTTCATGCCTATTTACCCCTTCAGACAATTTTCTGGATGCCGCCACATGTCATGTGATTTTGAAGCTGTCCAGTACATACTACCTGATCAACATAATAGTGGCACCAATAATCTAGACAAAGACAGACAGACATCTCCCTTTTTTCAGAAGCAAAAATAAATTACCATATGTGTGGTAGAATTTTGCAATGCAGTTAATTAAAGTCTACAGATTTTACACTGTCACTTTGATAATGTCCTCAAAGCCGCTGTGGTGCAGTGGTAGCGTTGTTGCCTCACAGCAAGAGGTTCTTCCGTTCGATTCTCAGCGGGAGTGCTTTCTGTGTGGAGTCTGCATGTCCTCCCCGTGGTCGAGTGGCATTCGAAAGACATGTGTAGAATGGGCGTGCCTTTGTTGAAGGTTGGGCGTCAAGTTGGCACCTCGGCACCCGTAAAAAATCGACTGCCAATCATTAGCGGACTGGAGTTCCGCTGTGGCGACCCTTAACTGGGAAAAGCCTAAAGAAGAACAAACAAAGAACTTTGATAACGTCCTCATGTTTTTCTTTATTTGGCAATCAGTTTTTGTAATAATTACATATCCAGAGTTTCCCTGGATACCCCTACTTTTCAGTGGCCTTTGTTCCTTTTTCAATGTCTGCAGGTTGAGAGGTTTATATATATAAACATACATATATAGATAGATAGATACACACACACACACACACACACACACACACACACACACACACACACACACGCACACACGCACACACACACACACACACACACACACACACACACACACACACACACACACACATATAAACAAACACATTCTTTGGCTGTCCTGTAGATGCCTGTTGCACCTCATCTGGGAGATGTGCAGGAAGCATCCTCACAAAGTGCCTGTATATCTCACCTGTCTCCATTCAAAGTTGATGAGCACTGGCTATATCCAGAGATCCTCCTAGACTGCAATATTGTTCATTCTGTTGTGGACAGCGACCCTAGCTAACCTGCAAAGGAGCCTCACTTCTGCCACTTGTATCCATAACCTCATTCTACTGGTCAGTACCTAAAGCTCATGACTGTTACGTTTATAGGTTCATAGATTGGTACTAGGCCATTGGCCCTAGGGCCTATACAAGCCTATCCATAACAATTCCCTGGCTATTTCTTCCCACAGTATTTACTTCCCTGGACCTCTGTCTAGCAGGGCAACTGATGTGATCCCTGGGGTGAATTTCCTATCTCCAATCCAATCATCAAGGTTCCTTTTGAAGAGGGCCAAAGTGGTGCTCTGCTTGACATGTGTGGGCAGTCTATTCCAGAGTCTGAGGAATCACTGGGTCAGGAACCTATCCCTCCAGCATGTTTTGTTCATTCTGTTGACAAGGTTTAGATTCCTGGAGCATGTGTCTCTGAGGGATTGGGATTTAGCTACAGGTTCAAATGACACTGAAGTTAACTTTTCAACAAAGTTTAGGTTCCAAGGTGGGGCAGGCTCTTTATATGTTGGCTAAATAAAAAGGCTTTTCTTAGAAATGCTTTACAGATACACTGAGAGTCTGGAGATGGCTTATTAATGCTTTGGTAATCTGCAGAAATGGCAGCTAGGTGAATTTCTAAAGTTAGATAGCTGGTTCCTTGATCAATCAAATTTCCAAAAAAAAAAATGAAGAATGTAAGCAACAGGAGATATGATTGGATTGTGTCTTTGTTTGTAAGCCCATGAGGAGAACTTGAACCACTTGTCTAAGATAACAACAGCTGGACCACCCGGTAAGCGTAACCTGGGACACTGGCCATTACTGGAAGTGAAGAAAATATATGGCTAGTTTAAGGAAGTATATGTTCAAGTAAGGCTTTCTGAATGGGTGTGATAAGATACTTGGAGGTAGGGATCCAGAAAATGTCCCCTTAAGAAATGAGCTGAAAGCAGAGGAAGCCAAACTTGTTGGGGTCAAAATGTAGCTATGACAATAACTTTGGCACTGCATTGCCTGGCTTTCTGGATGAATTTCAGAGAATTCATAATGGACAGCCTTAGTGACAAGAACATGTCTGAGAGTCTGACTCTGATGAGAGATTAGGGAAAAGAAGTTGATGCATTTTGTGAAGGAAGATGAGGAGAAGAGATTGCAGCAAGGCTTCTCCCAGTGACAAATAAAAAAAACAAACAAAAAAAAAAAAAAACAAAACACGCTCACTATAAATGTACTTAAAGATCACTCTTGAGGCATCAACAGACATCTGCTCATCCCATATGCTAATAAGCTATTAGAAAGTGCAGTCAGTTGGTAGTCCTTTATCATATCTCCATTACTTTCTTACAGAGACAGTAGAATCTTCATTCTAGAAATAGCCAGGGAATTGTTATGACTATGCTTGTATAGGCCCTATGGCCGATAGCCTAGTAGCAACCTATGAACCTTGATTATTTATATACTACATAACAGCTATGCTATAGGAGTGGGTGGATGTAGTACCTTGGGGAAGGTGGTCCTGGAATACCAGCAAAACTAGATGAACAGCCCCCATTTACAGTGTGTTGATGCCCAGGTGAGACTCTTGCTGGCTCCATGCTCCCTGAAGCATCTGCCCAGACAATGGCCTCTTCCTCCCCAAATGCAGTGCAAGCAGCCCCTGATTATGGTTGTTGGAATGAAATGGAGAAAGGGATGTCCTGTCCATCAGGTTTGTATTTTGAAGCCACCAGTGAAGATATTTCCGACAAAGAAGCACAGCAACCCACTCAGTGACACTTACTGGGTCCAATAAAGGCACACAGTTCCCCAGTTAATACACTAAAGTCTTCTGGTTAAAAACAAAGTAGATTGTTCCAGTTCAGACAACAAAATCACAGGTTCCAAAACACAGATTAAGCACTTTCATTGCTCACAATGAACTGTCTGCCTTTATTTGAGCTAGTGAGTGTCACTGAGTGGATTCCTGTGTTTTTTAGTGCCTTCGTTTTTGCTCAGTTCCCTTTTTTGGTATATTTCCAACCTAGCCTGACGGTGTAATCACGAGTCACTAGATCCTGTATTTGTGACACTTAACTTTTACAATCCATTGAAGCACTCTCATGTTTTGCATGAGTTATCATCTGTATCGAGGCCTTTAGAATCAAGGGCTCTGTTAGTGCTTGAAGACAGAATAGAACTGTAATCTATTGAACTGAATGCAACCTGTTGATGGAGAGATTTCCTACCATTGTTGTGGTGTCCAGGAGGCATCCAACGATTGTAAGTTGGTGAACTGGTTTTTACTGCAATTTTTGAAGGTTTGCTAACATTCCTAAGGATATGCAAGAGCAGAGCAAGTGTTCTCTTGTTTTGACTAAACAATCTTTTGAAGTAATTGCTATGATTCAGTTACCCATGCAGGGCAATATGTTTATCCCTAGCAGTCTGAGTGGAGCTGTTACTGCAAGCATACACTTTGTAAACACAGTGATGGCTGTAGTGAGTCTGAAAAGCAAGGCTTTGAATATGTAATGACCAGAACCCACTCAGAAGTGGATGGACATCTGCCATGCCCTCTCCATCTTTATATGGATTTAACTATACTGAAGGTCCAAAGAGTAAATCCAATCTCCATCCGGGAGACAAGGAATGACTGACTGCACCATGACCATCCGAAAGTGGTTTTCTGAAATAAAAATGGTGTAACTGACTGAGGTTCAATATGAGCTTGAGGTCATTTTCCCTCTTGATCATCAAAAAGAATCTTGAGTAAAAGCCAAATCCTGTCTGGGCTAATGGGAACTCCTGGATTGCTGTTTATTGCAGAAGGTTTTGTACCTCTTTAATTGCTGACTTTATTGAAGGGGTGAAATTTCTGGAAGGGGCAATAACAGTATGGGTGATGCTTGAGAATAGCATATTGACTAGCTTCTGGATATTATTTCCTTGATCCATCTGTCTTGTGTTAAGGTCAACCACTCTTTTGGATACAAAGAAATGTGAACCCTTACTGACTCTATAGGTGGACAGTCAGGCAGCCCTTCAGGAGTTTCTCTTATCTGGTCCCAGGAGAAGGACTGTGGAATCCATTTTTCTGTGGACCACCCCTGCCTTGAGAGCAATGCCAATTGGAGGATCACCACATCCTCAGGAGGTTCTGTGTCCTGACTGTTCATATTGTGGTTGCTGAGATTTGTGAAACCATATGCTTCTGATTCTTGTAGAGATCCCTGAGGAGATGAGAACTTAACCCCAGCAGCAGTGAGTCTTGCCATCTTGCTCACTATTCTGCAGCATTGCTTTAATTTTTGGCCCACACATATGTCAAAAGGGGGATTAGCAAAGGCTGCCCTAAAATGATTGGTAAATCAATCTAGCTTGAGCCAGCTATGCCATCTGATAATAATGCCTGATCCTAATGCTCTCTCTGCTCCATCTGCTGCACTGTGTAGCAATCTCATGGAGAGTATGACTATGGTGTTTACTGTTGATACTTGTGACACCAATTGTATGTGGGTATCTCCAGGTTACAACCTTTTGAGGGACTCTAGAGTCTTGTCACATTCTGATCTCAGAAATCTGATAACATGAGTCAAATAATTTATAGAGCCAATAATAAAGGTACTTGAGGAATAAACTTGCTTTCATAAGTGATTATAAATCTGGACTCCTTATCTAGGACATGGAAACCCTTACCATCCTATTGAGTCTGTCTTTTTGTATCTTCTGAGAAAACAATGGAGTCCACAAGTGGTGCCTTGCTCCACTGGGGCTTGTCCTTTGTGTAAGTAGATGTTTGACAGTAGATGTTATAAAACATCCATGTTGCAGTAGCCTAAGCTAAATGGGTCATATCTCCTGTCACTGGCTAGCTTACAAAGAGAAAGGGTGCCTTCCATGTGCTCCAATTGTCAGAAACTGGAAAAGAGCTTTATATAAAGACAGTTGGAATGGAAAATTCTTCAGAACATTTTTGCTGTTGAAGAACGCTCCTTCTGCAGGGCCTGTGGAACTATTGGTTAGCTATTTCTCCTTCAAAGCTGGGCAGATAAGACTCTTGTTGAGAAAACCATCCAATAATTATTTTTCTGAAGAAAATTTGTGTTTTTCTGATTGAACTATATTAGCTATATTAGATAGGAAATGTTTTGTTTATGGACTGTCATTGAATTGCTAAGGGAGTGACTATGCAAATGCGTATGTGAACATTTTCTGTGAGAAATTGTATTTTATGACAGAATGTTTTCTTAGATTTTGTGTGCTTGTGTTTTGGAGAATTGCCACTGTGCTTATGAGGGACTGTCAGTGGATTATTTACCTCAGAACTACTTGTTCTCTACTGCATAGGTTACCATTTCATCCAGACTCTATTGTCTGCTTACGAGGTCGCTTTCTCAGGTTGCCGATAGAACAATCCCTGATCTCTGCAGTTTTACCTACCCCTGTTTAGAAGATAACATGTTTTCAGGTAATCTTTGGGTGTCAGTCCAGCACCTGGTGCACTTCAGCCACTGGTGGGTGACTCTGCTATGGCTACTTGTTGTTCCTCAGACCACTTATTTTTTCCCCAGTCCTCTTGGTGTAGCATATGCAGTCACCAAAGAACAGGAAGGGGATAGCCACATCCTCTTTGGCTATAGGAACACACTTTATGGGCAAGGGAGAACCACTGTGCTGATGGCCACCGTGAAATGGAGGTCCATGCTGTCACCTCATCACTGACAGTCCCCAGAGATTAACCTCTAGACCAACATTAATAAGAGGGTCTCCAGCACTGAGGCGGTGAATATCCAAAGGGTTGATATTAAAAATGACCTTGAGGGGACTGGGGTCAACCTCAGTGCCAAAGATGCAGCATTGCTGAGAACTGCAGGACATAGCTACAAAAACTGCAATGGAATTGCTACTAATGTCACTGATGCTGAGGCTGTCAACAGTGTGTCAAACATCAGAGTCAATGCCAAAGGAAAAGTCACAGGTTCCAAAGGCAGCCCAAATACTCATGAACTGTAGAAGTGGATGGCAACGGCCTGTCTCTGGCAACCGTAGATACACAGAGGGCCAAAATGACATCCACCCCCAGATGAGTCTTTAAAAAGACCATTGCCATCATCATAATCATCATTGTCACCATCATCATCATCTATTCCAAATCTGGTGATGTTGCATGGCTATGTACTCACCAATAACACCTGACACAAAGGGCTGAAGCTGGATGGCAGTGTTGGAATCTGAACAACTCATGCTTCAAGGAGAAACTACTAAATCTTCTTCTTTGAGTCAAGCCGAGTCCAAAGCATCCAAATGTTCAGGTCTAGAAAGGTCAAAAGTAGGTGTAGCTGGAAGTACCAAAGGTCCTCAAGAGGAACCTGGTTCAACAGGATGTGTGGACCTTGGCTGGGGAGGTAACAACATACATTTTTTTTCTTTTATCTCCTGATGTTTATACTTTCTGGAAAGGGGTGGACTATATAAAAATTCTACAGGCAGCAACATGGTCCTCTGTACATATATTTAAAAAGCACTACAAACTGGATTCCTTTTCCAGTCCCAGAATAGGCTTTGCTAGGACCATTCTCCAAGGGCACCTGGATTCTTATTTTTTTCCTCCTTCCTTTTTAGCTTCTAAATTATGGTAATGTAAACAAGTAGTTTAGGCTACTCCAACTGAGACCTAATATTAAGTGTAATATATTTGTGTTGGTAAATTTATAATAACAGTAAATGTTCTAATTTTATTTATTTATTTTACATTTGTTGACTGGGAGAGTCCAACTGGATTACAGGTCCATTTTCAGTGGAAGCCCGGGGAGAAAAGCTGCAAGAGAACAATTTTTTTACAAAACATAGTTTTATGGACAGACTTTTGACATACAATTTTCATAGAAGAGACTTTGACATACATATTAACTAATAGATAGGATACATTCGTTCTCTACAATATAATATTACATTTTAGTAAATATTCCTAAATTTAGGATTCCTGTGATAGATTTAGTATCAGAGTAAAACCAGAGAGATGTAGAATAAGGCTCTGAGAGAGCAGATGATGCTTGCTATAGTTGAGAAGGATAACAAATTGATTTACAATGTCTTCTCCTGGTTTTAGTTGCTTATGGAAAGTACAACATTGCTGGGATAGTTTTCCCTAACTCCTGGAGAGATGGGATGACCAGTAGATTAACAGACCTAAGTGGGTACAGTACTATGATTGGTTGGTTTAGCAGAGTTACTTAAGTTAGGTGTTCACTAGATCACTGTTGCAGAAGCCTCCCCCTCCTTTCAGTCCCCCTTCTTTTTCTACTTTTTTTTTTTTTGTATTGCCAAGGAGTGGAAGTATATACCTTTATGTATACTGTTACCTTTGTGTTACACGTTTTAGTATTTTTCTTTTCAGGGATATTGTCTCCCTTCTTGGGACAAGAAAACTCTGATATTTTGGACCTCTGTCTTTTTATATATAGAGCTCCTGTCAGGCACCTTACAGTGTGGACATGTGGAAGGTACCCTAAATCTCTGAAAAGCTGGTTGATGGCAGTGGATAGGACCCATATAGCTTACGTTCTGCAACAGTGACCTAATGTTGAAAATAATAGCACAAATGCTTGACAGTTACACTGGAAATGAAGACTATGGCATGAAAGACAGTATAAGTGCATGACAGTTACATGTCTAGTTATGAGGAGGCACACTGTCACCTATGCGCACCAACAACAGGGCATGACTAAGAGGACACAATGACACTTTGTAAAAAGATGATCATATGGTTATGCATCTTGAGGTTGTGAGGAGGTACAAGAGGTGCATAGCAGTACAGGCCTTCAACACTGTGAAGTGGAACTGTGCTGCTGTCAGTATGGGGGGAGGAAGTGGTCACAATTCAACAGGAGACGGGTGCACTGTCACCACATGCAGAAGGGACATTTCACATATATTTGGGTCAGCCAGGGATGCTATTGCTCACACACACACTCTGACCAAAATGCATATCCTGCAGGTGCACACATCTTGTCTTGGGCCCATGAAAGAGGTAACAACTGGAAATGCTCACCACCCCGAAAACTGAGATTTTAATTTAGGCCCTATGCATGCATAGTATGCACATTCTGGACAAAGGTAAAATATGCAAGTAATTCCAGGACCAGGTGTGGCAGGGAGTTGTGCAGGATGTTGGTGCTGTGTCAGTAATAAAATGGCAACAGTACAGGTGCAGTGAAAGGTAGCTGATATGCTACTGAAAGCCAAGACCAAGGCATGTAACATTGCCAGGGACTTTTCTATCACAGGAGATGAACTAACCACAATAACGCAATTCACAGAGAAGAAAGTGTTCCTGATATCCCTACAAACCTTCATATGTGGCAGTGAATAAAATATTGGAAGTGGGCTGGGGAGGACAGCCTGAGTGTCTGTAGGAAATGCATCAGGTTAGTAAATGTAGGTTGATTTCTTTGGTCTACAGTTCTTCAATATAGACCAAAGAAAGGGGGATATATTCAGCAAAACATCTCTGCATATCTTTTCTCCAAGTGAGTCCAGGTTAAAACTTAATATTCTGCACCATCGGGTATGAATGTGTACAATGGTATTCATACACCCGTGTCACATACTAGTATGTGTACCATGTGCTGGGCTTTTGTAGCATATATTTCACTGCTGTGGGCAGCTACATTATCATTATGCTTTCATAGGTTCCACTGGTAGAGATTCAAGCATAACAGGACACCAAATACCTTATCTCCGCATGTCGCCTGTGGCTGATGATGAGAGGAAACATGCATATGGCATAGTCAGATAACACAGTGGTACTGTCAGAAAAATTAGCATTGTAGAGCTTACATACATCCCAGTGGTGGTAGGACAAGCTCTAACCATTATTTAATACTGGATACCCTGTAACCATGGGTTCTGCCCAGGATATGCAGGAGTCACCACCACAAACAGAATCTGCCAGCTGCACTGCCTCTGATGTGGGTGTACACAGCACAGAAAAACAGCTTGTTGGTGGGTATTGCCACTATAAATCCAGGTCTTTCCCTGACACTTGTTATCAATCAGCAGATGTGTAGTTCAGTGACATAGGCACAGACAGCTACACACATCATGATAGAGTTAGTGAATGTGGCACATGGCTTGGTGATGATACATGACAACTACATGGCCTACCAGATTACCTGCAGTTCCTGCATAGTGTTGTGGAGTATACAGACAGGGTGCAGACAGTGTTGCTCAGATCTTTGGTAGCCTATATAGCATCTATAGATGCATCCATGATGTAGGTACTGGCCATGGCTGTGGGATGGTCAGAAGGCGGAGAAGCTGGTTACAAGCCACCCATGCAGATGACCCAAGCACACCATTTGGAGACTGTATTGTGGCAACAAATCTGAGCTTTTCTGGTTTCATGGTCATGGTCAACTACTCTCCACAGGATCCACCTGTGGAACATCTCATCAGTCCATTAGTCTATACCATGACTATCACTGGCTGGCTCACAGAGTTCCTTGCCTATCAATGGCCATTGACCGAGTCATGGTTGCTGTGCATCTATTGGTTCCCAGTATAGGGCACTATGTTGCTGTACCCATTCAGGATCCCTAAGTGCTACACCATCCACATCATCTTAACATCAAACCCCATAACAGTACACATGGCCACCATTTTTGACATGGCAGATCTACTATGCCACTGCAAGATGTGATTCCAGTCTTCTTTGGAATGTGTCACCCACCAGAATGGGAACCATATTAACCTCTCATGACTCTTGAGCATATGATAGTACTAATGTTACCAACCACTCTGCCCTAGCCTACCTGTGCAAGTGATGATAACAGTGCCCCACTCACCCTCTGTTCTGTGTGTAAGGTAATGTCTGATTCACAGTGTGGCCCGTAAAGGCACCACTTTGTATATCCTTAGTATGATAATGCATGCATCAGCTTTATTCTGTATTGTCTTTTTCATGGCTCATTACTGTTGAACAGATACCTCCTTTTTTACCTGTGCTGCAACATACTGCACCCACCTTTGCTTTGCATGGGGTGCTGCTATAGTCTCTTTTTCAGTGGACTCTGCAACTTACTCCTTAATTGTTGTTGTAACAGGCCCCTCAGGCAGTTTTGTGTTGTACTCAAGCAGATTCAACAACATGCAGATGGCAGTCTTATGTAACCTGGCACTCAGTGCTAATATTTGTCTGCATGTTTCAGGTGCATACCACAGTGCACCACCTGATGTATCATCCAAACAACAGGATTGTCCCTTTAGCAGTACAAACATACACTCAAAATTGTTCTGTGCCTGCAGATGTGTGGTGCTATAAGTCATCTCAGCCATGGTCTGGGTTTCAGATGGGGGTCATCATCCACAGTTCCAGTGCATATCCAACAGCACCTGCAATACCCAACAGTGGACACCATTATGTGTGGTCTGTTGACATTTTAAATGGCAGCTATACACACTGGCTTACATACTTATGAATATGTCCACCTACCAACTAGATAACTTTATGGGAAATTACCTCACATGGACTGTTGGAAGAGGTCACTCATATGCCAGATGTGGGAATCACAGAAAGTGTCTAGGAATTGCACAACACATTATATATGATCATTTATTGCACATCAGATGGATGCTGATGGAGTGGAAGCTCTTGCAAATGTTCTTCTGGACATGTAGAGCAGGTAGGACCTTGATGGAAATAATGGCACCCAGAATATCAGTGAATAAGGCTGTGTTGTAAAAAGTCAACATTGTGTTGGTTCTCTCCTTTGCTCCCAACAGAATCCATATATACCCCTCCACATGCTGCACATGTTTCACATGCTGCACCATCATGTCAAGGAAACTGTTGTAGGAGTCACAAGGCTGATGCTTGTGAAATTCCTAGTGCATCTCATGACAAATGCTGAAAGGTCCCTTTAGCAAGGAGGATTAATGCTGCACATACTTTAGTGTCTACAGGTATGGATAGACCATGCATCCCCTTTGGTTCCGTGTATAGGTAACACATATCTACTAACTACCATATAGTCTCAATGTCTGTACAGTAGCACTCAACAATGTCCTGATTGTGGAGGCAATGGCATATTAGATGTTGGCAGAACCAACCTACCTGCACTGTGGAGGGTGAAAATATACAATGTTTCAGAGACTGACTCCAAACGTGGCCTCTATCACCTGTCATTCAGCTATAGATGCTGTAATGAGTAACACCATAATGCAAGTCTATTTCCAGTACATAAAAAGTACAGTTGTGTAAAATCTTACCATAATGGTAGATGTCCTTGCCTTCATCGCTGCAGTATTCATTACTATATGGGATTCCCTGCCATGAAGCTCATTGTCTGGCCAGTCTACCAAAGTCTACCATTGCTTTAAGCTACACTGAACGTCACCTACACACTCCTTATGTAGCATAGGGCATAAAGGTGACGTTCAGGAGTACCATCCTCAGGACTGATTTCCTCAGTAGGAACTGCAGTCCAAAGAAAACCAAAGAACACTTGCACATCCAGTAAGGAAAAAAAAAGACTAGGGGATGGCAGGAGGGAGTGAATACTGCAGAGGTGAAGACAAGGACATCTACCGTTATGGTAAGATTTTACACAACTGCACTATGTCCTTACATTCACTGCTGCAGTATTCATTACTTATTTGAGAGTGCTAAAGCTCAATGCTGGGGAGAAGGAAGCACTAGTAGAGCCCTCTAAAAAGCCATGAAGAATGGCATTAGTAAAACCAGCTCTAGCTCTGGAGATACCATCCAACCTGTAATGTTTGGTAAAGGTATGCACAGAAGTCCAGGTAGCTGCTTCATGAATGGAATTAGTGTCTGAACCCTTGAAAAAAGCACCAGAAGAAGCCACAGCTCTAATAGAATGGGCCTTAACAGAAGAGGGAAGGCTGTCACCATGAAAAGTGTATCAAAAAGAAATAGCCTTTGAAATCCAAGTAGAAATAGTTTGCTTGGAAACAGGCAATCCTAAAGACCTAGGATGAAAGGAAACAAATAACTGATCAGATTTTCTGATAGCGTTAGTTTTATCTAAATAAAATCTGAGCTATGTACGTCTAAGATATGCAGCACCCTCTCACTGTCAGATTGCAGAGAGGGGGAAAAGTAGGCAAATTAATAGACTGATTAAGTGACAACACATTAACCACCTTGGGCATAAAAGAAGGATTAGTACACAAGGACACCCTGTCCTCATGAAATATCAAAAAAGGTGGACAAGCCATAGGGGCTTGCAACTCAGACAACTGTAAGAGCTACCAAAAGAACTGTCTTCCAAGAACAATATTGCAAGGAAGCTGAAACAGCAGGCTGGTAAAATGAAAATGTTGCAAAAGGATCTCTGGAGAGGATGCCTGAATCAGCAGGTCATCCAAGTAAGGAAATATTTGGATCTCTTGAAGCCTGCAAAAGGCAATCACAGGAACGAGGCATTTGGTGAACACCTTTGTTTAAGTAGAAAGACCAAAGGGTAAAGCACAGATATGAAAATGCCAAGGAAGCAACAGAGAAATGCAAAAACCTCCTGAAAAGAGGAAGGATTGGAATATGGAGATAAGCATCCTTGAGATCCAGAGACACCAGAAAGGCCTGAGGAAGCAAGAGAGGAAAAAGGGACTGAAGAGACAACATCCAAAATGAAGACACCTTTAGAAATATGTTTAGATGAGAGATATCTAGAATTGGTCTCCGAGTACCTTCTTTTCTGGGCACTAGAAGCATTCTTGAATCAAACCCCTTTCCCCTTTGGGACACAGAAACCTACTGAATAGTACCCTGAGATAAGAGATCTCACAGAACCTCTGGGAAAAAAGGAGCCTGAGGAATGTCAATAAAAGGAGAATGGGAATTCCACATCATGATGTACCCCTGACAAATGACTGACAGAACCCAAGAATCCTGGGTGATTCAAAGCCAAATAGGAAGAGAAACAGAAAAGCAAAGATAATGAGGAATGTGGATGGGAACAGGTGGATAGTCAGACAGCACCTGGTTTGTCAAGAAAAGAAGGCATGAGAATCCCTTGAGTCTGAGTGGCCTTAGCAGGAGGAGCCCATTTATGACCACTTTTACTTTTAGCAGGAGGGCGAGATTGCCTACAAACAAAGGCTGGCATAGAACGGTAGTTCCTCTGAAATTTAGGCACAGGAGAAACAAAGACATGTTTAAGGTCTTGTAAGGCCTTCCCCTGGTCCTGAAGCGACTTAAACAAACCATCAGCCACTTCCCCAAACAAAAGTTTAGTATACAGAGGAGCATCCAGTAACTTAGCCTTAATATCATCAGGTAAAGGCTGAAGCTTAAGCCAAGCATACCTCCTTAATACTGAACCAAAAGCAACAGCCCTAGAAAAGGCATCTGCTGCATCATAACTACATCTGATAGAATAACAAACTACTTAGTGGAAGTCCCTAGCATGGAAAGAACAGAAAATTTACTCTCAGAGTCTGGAAAATCAGAAAAAAGCTGACAACCCTAAGAAAGAAGAGCCAACACATACCTAGATATATGGGTCTGATAATTAATAGCCCTAAAAGCTACTGTAGTGGAAGTATAAACCTTACCCAGCCTGTCCATGGTTCTTCTGTCTTTGTCAGAAGGCAGTAACTTGGACGAAGAAAGCAATTGAGATGGCTTATCAGAGGCTACAGACACCACAGAGGGTTCAGCAGCAGGGCATTTGAACAAAACGGAACAGCCCTCAGGCACCTTATAAAACCTATCAGACTTGCTGGGAGCATGGGGCAGAGAATCAGGTGCTTTAGAGGCATTAGAAAAATACATCTAGTAAAGCAGGCAAGACAGGAGGAATAGCCGCAGGTTTAGAAGATTCTATCTGAAGTAACTCATAGGACCGCTTATGGATATCAGAAACCTGGGCACAATCCCACAAAAAATTCCCTCATCCTAGAGATTGTTTCCTCAAAGGAAATTTCCTAAGAAGGAGTATCTGGGCTATTAGATTCCTCCTCCTCAGACCCGTAGTCTAAAGAAGGAATCTGTGTAGAATAAGTGAGGGATTCTTCATCAGAATCCAACTCTTCCCCAGAAGAATTTAATTCCCTGGCCCTTTTTGGTGAAGAAGAAGACCAAGGAGGACAAGGAACCAAAACCCTCCATGAAGCCTTAATGACAATAAAGTATTAAATAATCCCTGATTAAAGGCCTGCCACTCATCTTGTGGGTCCCTAGGAGCAGAAGAAACATGTTTAGCTTTCTGTTTCTTTTTTAAGGGGACATCCATCCTAGAAAACTGAGAGGGCCCTGACTCAGGACAGCATTCCACAATCATAGTAGAAACTTCTTCCCTAAGAAGAAACTGCAGAACCCCCCCAGACCCCTTTGGAAACAGTCAATCATGGTTCCCCTGAACACCCAAAATGGACACCTGCAAAGCCTTGTCGGATGTGCTGCCTGCAAGATCCTCACTGGCCTTCAACCTGGAAGTGGCAGAGGAATCCGACAACACAACTGGGCGAGTCTCCAGGTTTGTGATAACCTCAGGAGAACCCCCAGCTGAGGCTGAACAGTGGAAGATTATGGTCTTTCCCTTTTTACCTTTTTCTTCCCTGATGGCTGACCCTTGGGGCAGGAAGTTCTATCCACAGTATCTTTAGCAAGCAGCTTAGGATGGTAGTTCTCAAGATACAATGAAAGGGAAGAACGTCTACTACAAAGTGATTTCAGGACAAATCCCTGACAAGTAGAACAAGTATAGTTGTGATAAGCTCCTAGACAAAAAAGGAATTGATCGTGGCAGTCTTTATGGGGAATCCGTCTCCCACACTGGCATTTACCCTTCCTGGATTACATTAACCCTGCAAACATAACAAAAAAGTTAATAAAAGAACAAAAAACCCAACTGGGTACTTATCTGCAATGGTGAGGACTTCAGCAAACAGGAAAAATCACTGGAGTTCCAATAAACAGAAAAAAACAGCACAAAACAGATGGAGGCAAACTGACTGACAGTTACAAACAGCGTTCTGACTGGCAGCAAAAAAGTTCAGAGGATGATATGCTTGAACGCCACCTTTATACCATATGCTACATGAGGAGTTTGTAGATGATGTTCAGCGTACCTTAAAGCAATCCGGAAATGCAGCAAGCTGGTAACACCGGCTGTAAAAACGGAGCCTTTAAAACAGTTCACAAAGGCTTACTGTTTATTAAATCCACTTATTTGACAATAAAATAAAAACATGAAAAAAAGACCAAATACTGTGAAACGCTAACTGCGTTTTTCGTTCCACACAATAGCAGAACTTCCTCAGACAACGGTCTTCCGTTCACTGCAGTATTTAAAATTAGTGCACATGCTATCAATTATCATTAATAGCATATCATTTGTTTTTTAAAGTGCCAGTACTTCCAGGTATAACCATACAATTGCAACATTTATGTTCATTTATGTAAACCATTAAAATAAATCAAAAATATATATTATATTAACTAAATCCAATATTTTAACTTCAATAAATTTGTAAATAGATGTATAAATACATAAAAATAAATACATACATACATAATAGAATTTATTCCCTAAAGACAGTTATTGTGTTGGTATCTTTATATAGTACCTTTCAAATACTTTACATGTTTTTACTAGTACTAAAAAGAGTTATTTGTTACAAAATACATTAAACCAACCTGTCATATAGGGGAGCTCCATTTGGACATTTTTCATTTACTTGTTAATTTTATTGTTGTTATTATTTTTATGGTATGTACAACAATTACCTACCATCCAAAAAACCTCGCAAGTAACAACAATAACAATACCTACAAACCAGATTGAAGTTAAAAATTATTAAGGACTAGTCCCTCAACAACTCCTATATAATAAAAAGTTTTTTTGTATAAAAATGTTTTATATAAAAATATTTTAAATTTTGTATATTGTATAAAAATAAGCCTAATCAGCATGAATCACCCTTAAAACCTATCTCAAAAGATTTTTAAGTTTTAAAATACATGCTATGGAACATGAGTCATTAATCCCTGGCTCTCTACATGCAGCTAAACGTAGCTGCCAGGCTAGTTCTCTTTTTTCTAGTTCTAATTTCAGAAAATTTTCATTGACAAGGTTGGTGTCTAAATTCTGTTTATTGATACCATCTATAACCATAAACGTAAATGCATGGCCATGGTTATTTCCACAGTGTCTTGCTAGGGCATTTTCTTCCTTGGACTTTGCAATTGCATATAAATGTTCATATATTCGGTCTCTCAACCGTCTATCCGTCTTTCCAACATAAAATGACGGACATTGCATGTGCTGTGCCAAGTAGACAATACCCTTAGAGTTACATGTTAAAGACCCCTTTACATGGTAACTAACTGATCTAATCATAAATGAATTTGATGTTTGAATATTCTTACAATATTTACATAAGCCACATTTCCTGGTTCCCCCTTCAATTTTTGATCTATCACATTTTGTTTCAAGTAATTTCTTCATATTCGTACACCTTCGGTATGTTATTACAGGGTTATAATTTAGCACTTTAGATATATTTTTATCCATTGAGAGGTAACACCAGTATTTCCTTACTATTTTGCCTATATCTGTTGCTTCTGGGCAATAAGTAAAAGTAAAGGCAATTGAGAAATTATTGTGTCTCCTTTCATCTATCATGGTACCCTGAACTGAGATGTTATCTAAATGTTCTTGTACAATGTTATTAACAGTAGACTGGTTAGGGATTTCAATGAAACTTTCATTAACAACAGCCCTTTCGTTGGTCAAAAGGGGTAGGTAAAAACCTTTTTTCCTTTTGTCCATTACTTCCTGGAAAATATTATCCAGGAATGATTTAGGGTACGCCCTCCTTACAAACATTTCATATAGCAACTCACATTCTTCTTCAAATTCACTTTCTAAAGTGATCATCCTTGCTGCCCTGACCAGCTGACCTTTTACTACAGCTTTCTTCTGGAAGGGAGGATGCATACTAGTGAAATGAAGGAAGCTGTTAGAGTAGGTGGCCTTTCTGAAAATTTTTGCTGTAAACATTCCCTTATTTTTCCTCAATTCTACATCTAAAAAATTAATAGGATTCTCTTGAAAGTTATAAGTAAACTTCAAGAAAGTTGTTGTTGAGTTTAAGAAGTCCACAAATTGACCTGCTTCCTTTTCGTTACCCTTAAATAAAATAAAAATGTCATCCAGGAATCGCCTGTAACAACAAAACAATTGTTTCCAATGGCTGTTATAGATGACATTATTTTCCCAATGGGCTAACACCAAGTTTGCAAAACTAGAGCCTATTGGTGAGCCCATTGCCACTCCAATTTTCTGCACGAATAGCTTACCTTCGAATGACACAAAGTTATTTTTCAGAATAATGTCTAAAAGTTGTTCAATTAATAGACATTCGTTGTTGTTAGCTCCTTTTGATCTAATAAAGTCCACTACCCATTCAGTCCCCAAATCATGTGGGATGCAGGAATACAAATTAACTATGTCAACCGTTAAAAAGTTGATGGTGTCATCGTATGTTATAGGGAAGAACGTCTACTACAAAGTGATTTCAGGACAAATCCCTGACAAGTAGAACAAGTATAGTTGTGAGAAGCTCCTAGACAAAAAAGGAATTGATCGTGGCAGTCTTTATGGGGAATCCGTCTCCCACACTGGCATTTACCCTTCCTGGATTACATTAACCCTGCAAACATAACAAAAAAGTTAATAAAAGAACAAAAAACCCAACTGGGTACTTATCTGCAATGGTGAGGACGTCAGCAAACAGGAAAAATCACTGGAGTTCCAATAAACAGAAAAAAACAGCACAAAACAGATGGAGGCAAACTGACTGATAGTTACAAACAGCGTTCAGACTGGCAGCAAAAAAGTTCAGAGGATGATATGCTTGAACGCCACTTTTATACCATATGCTACATGAGGAGTTTGTAGGTGATGTTCAGCGTACCTTAAAGCAATGGTAGACTTTGGTAGACTGGCCAGATGACGGGCTTAACAGGGGATCCCATATAGTAATGAATACTGCAGCAGTCAATGTAAGGACATCATTTCTAGAATTCAGAACTGAAGAAAACTGAAATGCATAACATCAGCTTTACATGGCAGAATCGATCATCATGTCATCACATATACTATCAGATTCATTTGCATATGTGTTCCCATTTGCATTATATTTTTCAGTATTTGCATACCATGCATGCTTCTCTATTTTTTCCTTGTATGAATACATTGCTCATATCCCTGAATCACTTCCTTCCTACATATTACCACTCTTGATGCTGTTTATTTAACACTTTGTGCTAAATGTATATGAATCCCACCACCCAAATATTCTTGGGTCTATATTAGAACACCGAACATTCAAACTGTTGAGTGTTTTAATATTGAACCCTATCAATCAAAAATTCAAAACATCGAACATTCAGAACAGCAAATTTTTTCCTAGGGAAAACATTTGCTGTTCCAAAACACATACACACAACACAAGCACACCAAACAAACAGCAATCCACACACATACACCTAAACTCTTACACCTAACCCTACACTAAACTATATGTACACCACTAACTATCCACGTACCTTAACCCAAACCCTTCCTAAGGTCTATCACTATTGCACAGTCATGTCACCTGTGCCCTAACCCTAACTCACCTACCCCGCCCTAACCTTCACGTCCACACAATCGCACACTTACCTGACCCGTGCCCTAACCCTAGCTCACCTAACCTGCCCTAACCCTCACGTCCACACAATCGCACACTTACCTGACCCGCGCCCTAATCTTAACTCACCTAACCAGCCCTAACCCTCATGTCCACACAATCGCACACTTACCTGACCCGCGCCCTAACCCTAACTCACCTAACCCACCCTAACCCTCACGTCCACACAATCGCACACTTACCTGAACCTGACCTGTAACTTTCCACCAGAGTGCAGAAAATACCGAAGCAACAGAAACGGACAACTGAATTATTTCCCTAGGAAAGAATTCGGTTTTCTGTTTCTTCACGGGTCGATATTAGAACACTCGACATTTTGAATGTTCGGTGTTCTAATATAGACCCATATTCTTTAGGCTTGTTACCTAACCTTATTATACATATAAAGAGCAATAAACAACAAAACTGCTCACAGTTGAACCAGGCTGTATATGTTTCAACCACCACAAAAAGGCAGTATAAAACCTTGCAGATAAATACATTTCAGTTATGTCTATTCAGACTAGTTGAAACATCCAGAATATGAAATACCAAAGTCCAAAATATGGAAAAAAGCCCCGAAATGAGTCCAAATGCGATGAATAATAAGCTCTATATTAGGATCCAAAAGTGGTGAGCACTTTTGCTAAAAAGCTTTATCAAACCCAAAACCAGCAGAAAAGAAACAGGGTTATATAGTGTAAGCAATTAAAACAATAAAACAATTAAGCAATCAGTCTTAGGTTAAACCTATAAGAAACCTTAAAGGCATAACACACTTGTAAAATAATTACAAAATATAAAATAGCCTATACAAAAACCTAAACACCCTAATATAAACTTACAGTTTAAAGCAATCACTATATAAATAAATAAAAAATAAAAAAATATATAAAAATAAAAATGCAATAACAAAGTATGAAATATGTGTGCAAACAACATAAAATCAAAAATATCTAAAATACATCACTTGGTCGATACTTTACATCTTCTATTCTTAAGTGTAGGTTTCAGTGGTATTCTATCATTTAAACCTGGATGTACACGAGCTTGAAGTTTAACAATCCAGGTTGTTTCTACCTCCTCAGTATGATTAGCAACATCACCTCCTCTAATACTTGGAATATTAACATATAGGACGGAGAAAGTAAAAGTATGCTCAGCTCCATTTTGTAAAACATGCTTAGATAAAGCATTAACAACAGATTTAATACGTATCTGATAAAGATGTTCTCTAATCCTATCTTTCAGCCTTCTATCAGTCTTACCTATATAAAATGAGGTACAGTGAGTGCAGATGGCAATATAGACAACATGTCTAGTGTCGCAAGTTGCATTAACTTTGAATGAAAACACTTGATGTGTGACTGGGTGTGCAAAAATATTAGAGCTGGTAATAAAACTGCAGTAGTTGCATGTACCGCAAGGCTTGGTACCTTCCAGACTTGATATTTCCAGAGTGAGCCTTCATCTATGAAAGCCAAACCATTCTTCTATGATTTTCATAGCCTTTCTCTACACTTGATCTAGCAACCTAATTTCCTCTTCTCTATGTTTTTTTTAATTGAATATGGTATTCCATGTGCAGTCTCACCAAAGCCATGAATATTGGAATTATGATTTTAGCATACCCTGTTTTCAAGCCCTTGCCAGTGCCACCCAACATTTGGTTGACCGCAACCACAACTTTCTTACTTTGTTTGTGAAGATTCATTTTTAAGTGCAATGGTATACATCTAAATGCAAGTGTGACTAACCACAGGAGAATGCCTCAGGAATGTGGATTGCTCGAAATGTGTAGTAATTTGCAGTGCAGAAGAAGAAGAAGAAATCTTGCCAATTTACAAGGTAATGCCTAAACCTCAGATAAAGCATTTCACAAAGTTTATTTAGTTAATTAGCTGGTGGATCCCATTCAGGTGTGAAGCAAGCTTACAGAAAAGGACCAGTGGATTATTAATACTATGTATAACTGAGTGGGTGGGTGGGGAGTGTGGAAGGATTGTATGACCATTTTAAATGCTGTTACACCATAAGTTGTTACATTACAAACATTTTATTTTCTTTCCTGCAGGAGTAGTATTTCCCTACCAGCCACATCATGGCAGATACAAATTTAATTTCCATGAAGCAAAAGAAGCATGTGCAAGCCAGGATGCCACAATTGCATCATTTGAGCAGTTGTTTAAGGCATGGGAAGAAGGGTTGGACTGGTGCAATGCTGGCTGGCTGACAGATGGCACAGTGCAGTACCCCATTACCTTGCCCCGTGAACCCTGTGGTGGGAAAGATATGGCTCCTGGTGTTAGAAGCTATGGAAACAAGCACAGGCACCTTCACAGATTTGATGTCTTCTGTTTCTCATCATCATTTCAAGGTAAGTAAATGTGATAAAGTATTTTTATTTTGTTATATTAAGTAATAAATTGCATATACTAGTAATTCTTGATATGTAATGTATATTACATAGACAAGCAATGTGAGTTCTAAAATGCAAATAATGTAGGTTAGCTTATATAAATCAACATCAACCAAAATGTTACTATGCATTCTTAATTTTGGACATGCTCCTTTCCTCTCAAATCAGGAAGAAAGTAAGATTTTTCTAGACATTAAAATCCCAAACAGTTTTGTAATGCACAGTTGGCGGTTCTTGTTTTGGGAAGTGTATAGTCAAGTGATGTCTTGGACTACAATGTGTTGTTCAAAGTTCATCATATTCATAGGTATGCCAGTATAAAGTTCATCAAAGGGCAAGCAGGCAGGGGAATGAGCTTCAAAGTCATCCTTTCAAGAAATGAACTGTGTGGCTTCCTTCACTGTTTGCTCTGCATGGTAGCTGTGGTGATGTACAGTTCTTTTAATGTTTGTTTTGTAAAAGATGCAAGTGTGCTAATGGGTGTAATGCTGTAAATAAAATAGTACTAGAATGTTTTTTGTGAAATAATTTTTTGTTTTGTGAAGAATTGTTGGGGTTCATCATTTCCTTGGTCCATGATAGCATTGTTTTTTGAGAAATTATCTCTTACTTTGGGAAATATAGGGTATAATGTTGTTGTTTATCTTAATGTTTAATTACCCACTGGACAACTAACGTAGAATTCTGATTTATATAGAAATCATCCTTACATATTGTGGATGGATTTATTTATTTATTTTTGGAAATGGTATTAAGCTATATTTTCAAAAAGCTCAAAGTTTACTTTTTTCCCTAATATCTTAACATATTTTTTCAGTGACTAATTTGCTTAGGATTTTAGACTGTTAATTTTCTTGACTTTAAAAAAATAATACCAAGATATTGTAATCTGAGTCCGTTGGCATAATGGTTAAGGTCTTTACCTCCCATGCACAAGGTACACAATTTGATCCTGACCTCCAGTCAATACCTACATGGAATTTACATGTTCTTCCTGTATTGTTGTGGGGTTCTTCCCACAAATATGTCAACCACTCTGGGTATCAGCTGTGGTGTCCAGTATCCCCTAGACAGGAGAACATGGATCACAGAACACATGGTGTAAAAATTGTCTCTAGGTGATTTGGTTGTGTTGACTAATCTTGCAAAACTTGGGCATACACATGGGTATTTACTGGTGATAAGTGAGTTGAGGACATGATCTATTCTATCCTACACCAGGAACCCATGCTAACATTGTGTGCCCACCATAAATCCCAGCACCCCTGGACATATGTACTGGACAGATAGTGTCCACTTGCCCAGTTTGTCAGTACTGCATAAGTGGAAAAGGCCAAAACGTGCATGTCCTCAGCTAGTGGAAGTTGGCTTTATTGGCCTGAATATACCCATAAAGACTAAAAAAGTAAAAATTTATGAACATTCAGAGGGCATGTAGCAGATACACTATATACTTTTAAGGGGTCATTTCCATTTATCCCATGGGTCGCCACTAAGGGAGGTTTAAGATACTGCACAGTAAAAACTGTAGCTGGGCTGTGTTTTTCTTACAGTTTTTACTGAATAGTTTGTCTGAGTGACATTTTTACACACACACACACACACACACACACACACACATGAAAGTCCAGATTTTTGCCAAAATTTTAATCCTTCAAATGGCAACTGATCAAGCTGAATTTATGAATCAGAAGCTGACTGAAAACCGAAGACAAAACAAAAAATATTTTTTGCAGAGGACAAGTTCCCCACATCTCCTGCTAATTGTATATACCAACTCTGAGATCCCACTACAATGGGGAAACGGCAAATTCTCCAAACTCTATTGTGCCGCAGTCTTGGCAGTACAACTGCCAGTGCATTTTTTTCGAACAGCTGTGCTGGAAGATTTCTGTGTTTGACAAGTTGCCATCCAACACCTTGTAGGCAACCCGTATTATATGTGTATTATACTGCTTTATAACTAGATCATGGTATAAAAAGGATCCCCATAATCCAGATCACTTGTCTGTTCAGAATAAACAAACAAAAAAATGGATAAATAATTATGGTTAATTGGATGAAGAAGAAACTGTTGCAAAAGAGAGTAAAATGCCATGAGTGGAGGAGCTCCCTGGTCAGCCACAGTAAGAAGCTGAGATCCCTTATAAGATCCTCCAAAGCTAGCTACGAAAACAAAATTGCCACTAAATCCAAGGACAACCACAAAGCATTCTATAGCTGTGTCAAGAATCTAGATTGCAACACCCAGATCTTCTCTGAGTTACAGCATAAAGGCATGAAAATTACAGAACCAACTGATATTGCCAACATTCTGGCAGATAGGTTCATTGCTAACTTTACCCCCCTCTCACCCCCTAAAGGGTCCATACCTATACAGGAAGAATGCAGAGTCCCTGCAATTACAACTATGCAGGTAAAAGCTGCACTCTCTAAAGCCAAAAACACAGCATCCATTGGACCGGACAACATCCCAGGCTGCGTTTTACATGAACTTCAGAACAAACTGGCTCCCCACTTAAGCCTCATGTTCAATAATAGCCTCACATCAGGCTTTGTGCCCACTGAATGGTGCACAACAACAGTTATCCCACTCCACAAAGGGGGAGCCACCACTGATCCCAGGAACTATCGACCTATTAGCCTGACAAGCCTGGTCTGCAAGGCCATGGAACCTATCATCATGGAACTCATAAACAAAGACATTGGTGACCTCCAAACTCTGAATCCCACCCAGTTCAGGTTTGTGAAAGGCAGAACATGCCTCCTGAACCTGATCGACTTCTTTGAGGCAGTCACCAAAGCTGTGGATGAGGGTAAGGTGGTTCACACAGCCTATCTTGACCTCGCCAAGGCTTTCTGGAATTATAGCTAAACTCACTAAATTATGTATAAATCCCTACATCACAAGGTGGGTTGCCAACTGGCTCACTGACAGAACCCACATTGTAAAAGTTGCAGACTCCAAATCTGACCTCAAAGCAGTGACAAGTGGAGTACCACAGGGTTCCGTCCTGGGACCTCTCCTGTTTGGTATCTACTTCTCTGAAGTACAGAGTAAAACAGAAGGCCTCTGGCTAATGAAGTTTGCAGATGACTGCAAACTAGGAGTCATAGTCAAGTCCCCAAATGATGTGGACATCCTACAGAAGGGCATCACTGAGACAGATGCCTGGTGTCAGAGCCATGGCCTCAAGCTCAATGCCAAAACGTGCAGTGTCATCCCCTTTGGTAAAAACTCTGTACCCATGAACTACCACATACGCAGCAATCTACTTAACACCGACTGCGCGATAAGAGACCTTGGGACCCAGGTGGACAGTGGTCTCTCATTTGATAGTCACATCGCCACAGTAGTCAGGCAGTCATTCTACGTGGCTCACCTCATCATAAAAGGGTTCTCATCCAGGAAAAAAGAGGTCATTGTTCCCCTCTACTCTACACTCATTAGACCCATTATAGAGTACAATGCCCCTTTTGGAATGTACCTCACAAGACATCTGCAGCAACTGGAAAGGCCACAGAAGTACCTCACAAAGAGGATTACTGGCCTCAAACAAATGCCCTACACTGACCACCTCAAAACACTCCAGCTTTACTCCATAGCATATTGTCTAGTCCGAGGTGATCTCTGCCTAACATATAAAGCTATGTCAAACCCAGAGCTGTTGGACATGCTACACCTAAAGAAATCCCAATCCCTCCGAGATACACGCTGTAGGGACCTAAACCTTGTCACCACAATAAACAGAACATGCTGGAGGGATAGATTCCTGTCCCAGAGACTTCCTATACTCTGGAACAAGCTACCCATCTATGTCAAGCAAAGTTCTTCATTAGCACTCTTCAAGAAAAATCTTGATGAGTGGATGGGAAATAAGAAACACACCCCGGAGATCACTTCTGTGTCTCTGCTCAACAGTGGCACAGGAAAATAACTTTCTTCGGTGGTGTAAGCCATGGAACCTTGTTGGCTAGGCTTACATAGGCCGTTGGGCTGATAGCCTAGTACCTACCTATGAACCTATGAACCTATGAGGTAACTTGCCCTTAAGTATACCATTTATATGTATTCTTACAGCTAGGCCATGGCTGAAAAGGGAGAAAGGCCAGTTTACTTATTCAGTTATCTACTTAATTTATTTAATTTATTTTTATTTATATTTGTTGACCGGGAGTGTCCGACTGGACATAGGTCTATTTTCAGCGGAGGCCCAGGGAGAAAAGCTCCACAGTTAAAATGAACAGACAGTAGTTACATTGGATTACATAGCGATTAACAATTTAGATAGCAATTACTTACAACATATTTACAGATGAAGAACATAGTACATCAGTAGACAACTAGAATCTTTATCTGTGAAGTACATAACAGACATTAACAAATGTTAAAATAAGAAGTTCCTGCTGTATAAGTACTAGGCTTATGAGCATCTGAGCTTGCTATAATCAAGGTAGTTAGTGGAGTGGAAAGAAAGGTAGTGGTTAATGATGCAGTCTAATAAATAAACTTATATTTTATATATATATATATATATATATATATATATATATAGATAGATAGATATGGATATATATTTATCTATAATTAAATATAAAATCATCACAAAGTCAAACGATGTAACGACAGTGAGGTTAGACAGAAAACTCAAATAAAACAGTATAAATAGAGTTTAATATCAAGTACAAAATCACAAATAAAACATAATATCCTGGAGTTTAAAAGATAAGCCCTTTTGGCAATGTGCCTTCATCAGATTTTGTGAGAACATTAAACATTTGTTGTATTTAAGAGATTCTGAGAGTTCCTTATATTTAAAAGGACCAATCCAGCTGGAGTTCATCTCGGTACTTTCCGCTTTTTAATAGGGATTTTAAAGGAACCATCCCATTTAGTCCTAGTGATTTGTCAGTTTGTAAATTTGCAATCCATCCCTTTTCAATTATTTCAGTTCTATTACCGAGGTCATCATCTCTTAAACTTTCAGTTACAACTTCCAGTATCATAAAACCAAATGTATGACTAGGATGAGCAGAAGTATGTTGATAGAGAGCATTTGTTTTGCTGCAAAGCTTTATATCACTTACTGTAAATGATGTAAGATTATATCCTTGAGAGAGCTATTGGTCTTTCTGGAATAGAAACTAATACACAATCTACATTGTGCAACATAAATATAATATTCCTGGTATTGCAGTCTGCATACATATTTAGGCTATAATTTCTCCCAGTAATTGGATGCTGAAACCAATTCCTGGAGTCAATGTATGCACAAACTTTATATTTCTTACAAAGAAATGTGCCATTGAATGTGGTGGTCGAGATAGTCCTGGTTCTAGGTACAACTTGGCATAATAACCATTTCTGGTTCTTTCTATTTTTTAGTCAAAACCAGGATTTTCACTAACAATATGTTTGATGTCTTCATCAGCTGTGAGAATCTTCCAGTTGTTCCTTATGACTTGACACACCTGTTTAGCATCATTGCTGTAAGTAAGCAGGCATCTCAGTCCTCCGGTCTGGTCTGTACTTCTTACTAGTTTTTTCAGCCACATCTTGTATTCCACCATTTATAAAGTAGGGTTGGCCCCTGGCATGTCTCAATACTTTGTTTTCTAAATTTCTCTTCTGGATTTCATCTTTATAGTCTCATATTCTAAACTATTTCCTCTGCCATTCTATCTCCTCTTCATAGTTCTGCTCATCAGTACAAATCCTGTATATTCTTAGGAGTTATCCTTTGATGACGTTTATAGATATGTCTTGGGTGCATACTAGCTCTTTACAACAGATGGTTCCTCCAACAATCCTTCTTATACATGTATGTATCAAGACTGCCATCTATTCATATTTGAAGTGTGACATCTAGGAAATTCATTTTGCTTCTAGAACTGTTAACTTCAAATTCAAAGAAGGTTGTGATGTTGTTTAAATAGCTAAGAAAATCTGTTAGTTGTTGTGCATCACCAGTCCAAAGAAAAAAATATATCATCCACAAATCTTTCGTAGAAAGGTATATATTTCTTCCATTTATTCATTGCATTGAGTACATAATCAAATTCCCATGAGCCATTACTATGTTAAAATAACTGTTGTCACATGGTGTGCCCATCACAAATCCCCATTTTTGCAGATAGTATTAATTATCATATGTGAAGACATTATTCTCTAAAATTATCTCAGTAAAAAACAGTTTTCTGAGAAATTGTATTGTTGTCAAATATCTTTTCACGTCTCAAAAATTGTCAAACCACCTCAATCCCAAAATCATTTGGAATAACAGTAAAGAGGCTCTTGACACCCATTGTGACCATTCTTATATTTGTTATCTCCTCTAAAAACTTTGAACAATCAGATAAGATAGCGTTCTGAGGAATTGTGAAGTATTTGTCAATACTGTAGCTGCTCTGGGAATTGCCACTTTTAATTTGTCTTTAACAAAGATGGAAGCAGGCTCTGTTTTCTATCCTCCACCAGAGACTATCAGATGCATTGGCGGGTTCTGATTTTCTTTCTGGACTTTGGATAAACCATTGATAGCGGGTATCAAAGGATATGAAACCATTGGGTTGTAAAATAATTCTTGTGGGATAAGTGCCATAAATGAGTCATATAGATTGTCTTTGACTTGATTTATGATTTTGTTCACCTCCCATTTGTGGATCTCCTTTTATGTCTCCTCATCATTAAGCATATCTAACATCTTATTATGATAGACAGATTTGTCCAGGACAACAATCGCACCTCCTTTGTCAGCAGGCTTGATCACTATCCTGTCATTATTCATTAATTTTTGTAGTGCTTTCTTCTCTTCAAAATTTAACTTATGCAAATCTTTCTGATTTCTGCCATTGCAAAGTTTAGATACCTCATTCTCACAGGCTCTCATAAACATTTCAACTGCTGGATGAGAAGCAGTGATAAATATCCTGGGCTTCTTTAAAATGTTTGTCACTTCATTATTCTCGTTATGTCCTTCATCACCATATAATGTATATTCTGAAGAAGAATATTTCCTCCAAAGCATTTGATATTCATCACAAAGTTCTTCAACCTAGAAGGGAGAGCAGGTATGAAAGATAACCCTTTATTTTATTTATTTAACATTTGTTAACTAGGAAAGTCCAACTTGGAACAAAGCCAATTTTCAGCGGAGCCCAGGAGAAATGCTCCAGATGCATGTCTTTGTAATGTGGGAGGAAACCAGAGCACCTGGAGGAAACTCACACAAACTCATGGAGAGCATGCAGACTCCACACAAAAAGCACCCAAGCCAAGAATCGAAGCAAAGAACCACTTGCTGTGAGGTAAGAACAATACCGCTGCAGTGCTGCATCATCCGTATCAAGTAACCTCCTTTGAGGCGCACTTAAAGTATATTCTGAAATGTTGATTACGAGAGATTCATTAATTGTGCCTATTCTTAAGTGGATAATTTCCTCTTCTTTCTGCTTCTGCTTGCAGATCAGTTTCTCCTATGAGAAAACTGCTCTTTCATTAGAACCGTCAGTACCAGAAATAGCGGTGTCTCTAACAGAGATTTTTGGTCAGGCCCCTGTGATGCTCACACCTTCATTATTCTGTTTATTTGTATTTTCTGATGTCTGGGCTTTGACTAGGACTTTGAATAAGTAAATTCTGAGTGGGTAGGTAATTAGTGTGAGTATCAGCTGTTACTCGCTCTTTGTTATGACAGCCTTTAGTTACAGATGTCCCTGTATTCATAATGGAAGCGCTAGTGTGATAATTAACAGGTGATTGCTTGGAAGCCGTTATGTTATCATTTCTTGTGCTTTTCTTCTTTTCGGATTCCGATTGTCTTGGCCATTCAAAAATGTTCCCATTCATAAACTTTTCATAGCCCCTTGCCAGCTTTCTAATTTTTATACTTTTTAGCTTGTTTTCATAACTCAGTAGTCTTTGCTGCAGCTCTTCAATTCTGAGACAAAATGCATCGGAAAGAGCTGAGCTTTCTAATTCTGTCTGTTTACATTCAATAAAACCAGCAGTTTCTTCTTCAAAAGGCCGAAAGTATTCGATTAGAAGTTTGATGTAATGGAATCTTGTGTCTAAATTAATGGCTTACCAGCTGCCTAACAGATTGGGATATAAATTGCCATAAGTCAGCATGCATTTAAGGCAGTTTCTTCTTCAAGAGGCTGTAAGTATTCAGTTAGAAGTTTAATGTAAAATAATCTAGTCTCTATGTTAATGGCTTGCCACCTGCCTAACAGATCAGGAAAAAATTGTCGTAAGTCAGCATGGATTTAATCCTTATACACCTAGGTAATATCCTATAGTGCAGGCAGGCTTCCAAATGAAAGCACTTATGGCAATCAGACCTCTCAACCTTCCCTGATCTTCAGGGACGTCCCTGATTTAGACTCCGATTGTAGGTCTGTCCCTCTTAATCCCTCTTAAAACTGGTTACTGCTGAAGAAAAGGTTGTGAATTGCCCTTAATAAATAATGATAGTAATTCAGAGTTATAGACGTTTTACGTCAAAAAATCTATATTAATCCACATTCTCTTATTCTGCAAATGTTTCAATGATAATAGTACAAATATTTAAAAAATGTCCCTGATTGTTCCTGATTATTTGAGGATTTATCCCTGATTCTGTTGAGATATGTCTCTGATCTATTGAGAGCTGTGATGGCAATTTATATCCCGATCTGTTAGGCAAGTCAGAAGCTATTAACTAAGAGACTAGTTTCCATTAAATCAAACTTCTCTTTGAATGCTTTCAACATCTTGAAGAAGAAACTGATGGTTTTATTGAACGTGAACAGACAGAATTAAAAAGCTCAGCTCTTTTCAGTGCATTTCTTCTCAGAATTGAAGAGCTGCAGCAAAGACTATTGAGTTATGAAAACAAGCTAAAAAGCATAAAAGAAAGTTGGTAAGGGACTATAAAGATTGTATGCATGGGAGCATTTTTAAATGGCTGAGACAATCCCACTCCGAACAGAAGAGAAGCACAAGAAATTATATCATAATGGCTTCCAAGCAATCACCTGTTAATCATCAGACTAGCTCTTCTGTACGAATACAGGGACATCTGTTACTAAAGGCTGTTATAGCAAAGAGCGAGTAACAGCTGATATTCACACTACGCACCTACCAACTCAGAATTTACTTATTCGAAATCCTAGTCAGAGCCCTAAAAATCAGGCATCAGAGAATACAATTAAACAGAATAATGAAGATGTGAGCAGCACAGGGCTAGAACAAAAATCTCTGCTGGAGACACTTTGCTTTTTCCAGTACTGCCAGTTCTAATGAAGCAGCAGTTGTCTCACAGAGGAAACATATCTGCAAGCAGAAGATGAACGAGGAAGAAATTATCCACTTTACAATAGACACAATTAATGAATCCATCGTAACCAACCATTCAGAATATACTTTAAGTGAGGCTCAAAGGCGGTTACTTGATAAAGGGTTATCTTTAATATCTGCTTTCCCTTCTAGGTTGAAGGAGATTCTGATGGACATCAAATGCTTTGGAAGAAATATTCTTCTTCAGAATATATATGGTGATGAAGGACATAATGAGAATAATGAAGCAGCAAAGATTTTAAAGAAGCCCAGCACATTTATCACTGCTTCTCATCCAGCAGCTAAAATGTTTATGAGAGTCTGTGAGAATGAGGTATCTAAACTCCACAATGATAGCAATCAGAAAGATATCCTTCTAT
This sequence comes from Protopterus annectens, assembly GCF_019279795.1. Taxonomy (NCBI): domain Eukaryota; kingdom Metazoa; phylum Chordata; order Ceratodontiformes; family Protopteridae; genus Protopterus; species Protopterus annectens. The sequence goes on along the minus strand of NC_056739.1, from coordinate 1,679,186,005 downwards.
TCCTATGCTGCAGTATACTTAGTGTGGGATTCTCCACCTCAGGCAACCCGAACATCGGCTCCTATACAAAAGCTTAAGCCTGGTTGCTGCAGGTGCATGGGATATCACATGTAGGGTCATAAACCAGGGACCATAAATGTGACGTCAACAAGAACAGACCACTGAAATTTTCAGCCACAGTTGACCTTCACATCAATCGCTTCACTCCTCTACTTTCAAGACTTCTAAAAGCTAAGTACCCCATCGGGGATTTTATTTGATTGGCTTGCTTGAGCTTAGTTTGCTGTTCCTCCCTGTTAGCCAATGTCCACTAAGAAGGGTAAATGCTGATGCAGGTGCCAAATTCCGCATAAGGACATGCATGACCATTGCATTTTTTGCCTAGGCTGAGAACACAACCATACCTCTTGCCCTATTTGTCAATTCTTTGTGCCAAAGATGCTCAGAAGCCATCTGACTGCCCTTAATCTGTACCTGAAAAACCAGAGGCTAAAAAAATTAGTGCTCAGGATGGAGCCCGAGTCAGCCACCCCAGTGGAACCACCACATAAGAAGGCCAAGTTGCTAATGCCTAGTACTTCTGCCACTCCACTATCGGACATCCCACCAGCTTCCGATATAGGGGTTGAGGGATGTCCATTAGAGCCGTCTACTTTGTCGACTCACCTCGAGGAGGCCACTTTGGAAGTAATATCCAGCACGTCCACGGAGGCAGCTCAGACATCAGTCCCTACCGATGCTGAGGGGGAACCAGCTACCACCGGATGACCGACTGGGATGCCACTACCTGAAGTCCCAGCTCCTATCCAGGGCCCTGAAACTAGGCCTTCTCCTAGGACTCCTCCTTTAAAAAGGAAGCAGAAATCTAAACACTTCCCACCCTCCACAGAGGGAGTTCTGAATGGCAATCTTTGACCCACTCCTTGATGCAGGCCTTCATGGCCCTTAGGCCCTTGGCCTCTTCACCCTCCTGTTCTCAGCCCGAGGCCTGCCTCAGCTTCTTCTATTCACCTTCCCACTTCCCATGAAGGGGAAGAAGAACGGGAAGTTGACTACTCATCTTCTGATGAGTTCATTTCTTATTCATCTCAAATTGCCTCTTCACTGGAGCACTATTCCCCTGATGAAGAATCCATAGAAGGGGACTCTCCACCAGAGGATATCACCTTTGGGGTGACCATCACAAAGATGAAAGAATACTTCAAATGGGACACTTCCCAAATGACTGAAACATGAAAGAGATACTTTGAGATACTTCAAGTAGAATCTCCTTCCCCTTCAGCCATTCCACCAGTTATTTCTGCCTACTCTGATGCATTCTCTTCAGTATCAAAAAACTCAGACTCACAACCACCTGCTCCTAAGAGACCTGACAATTTCTATAAAGTAAAAATACAAACTCAGCAATGCAAATGTAACAAAAAGCTGTTTATTAAAACAAATATTATTTAATGTAAACACATTTGTTTGAACCTCAAAACAGGCTTCAATTACACCATTTGATTTAGACCAGGGGAAGAATCAGCACCCATTTCTAAGATCCATTCCAATTCTCTAATTTCTAACCTAATGTTTAAGTCACTGCCCTGCATACATCTAAAAACCTGGTCTATCCCCCTAAATCTGAAACTATGTTCAGGTCCACATTCAGTTATATGCTTAAAGAATTAGTACTTATATTTCTTTTGATATCCGATTTAAGCTCTATAACTATCCTTTAATTTTCTCATTGATGTTTTTATATAGAAAGATGGACATCTAATACATTTGGCAATATAAACTATGTTGGTAGAATTACAGGTAGCTGAGCAATCAAATCTGAACTCCTTCCCAGTTACACAGTGAACAAACACTTGATTTCTATCTATAACATCACAACATGAACAGTTATGACATGGAATTGTTCAATGAAAATGATATCTGTATGTGTGTAAGACTGGGTATAGATTAGTGTATGAAGGCATTTTTAATATTCGAAGACCTCGGGGTACGATGGCAAGATCAATATACGCTAGAAAACTATACCTTTGCCACTGTAAGCTCATATTTTCTGACCTTTTCGAGATTGCTGAACAGTCTCAAAAATTTCTGTTCATCATCATTACATTGTAGACCAGGATCTCTAGATAGTAGTATCTTATTACTGGCTCCCAGCAGTGGATTCGGCTGGACACTCAAAATGTCATTGAGCTTTCGATTCGTATTTAAAAAGGCTGTGTTGTTAATCAATTTTCTGTGCCTCTTTTCCTTCAGGACAAGTTGACACAATAAAACCAAGTGACAGAACCAATACTCAGTTCGTATAAACAAAACCATCAGTAAAAATACAAACTCAGCATGCATGCACCTCATGTTTTTAGGGAAATCAGTAAGGGACAATTCATCCGTATCAGTAAGCTAAATACAGAACTGGATAAGTGTCATCAACAAATGAATAGCCTTTAACAGGGATTTATAGAGAGAGGTTATAGTGAAGGAACTTTGAATCAAGAAATAGAGGAAGTTCTACGCCTAAGAGCAACTACTGCCAGAACAAGTTTTGGGAGTAGAGAAATCACTGATACTCATAATGGATGCACTATAGATAATGTAGTCCGCTATGTCACAACCTATAGTAGAGCCTCAGCAGTAGTGAAAAGAATTATAAAAAAGAATTGAGTAATTCTCAAGTCTTTCCCGGAGATGGTTACACTGATTGGTGAGGTCCTGAATTTTTCTTATCGTAATTGCTCTAGTCTGAAACAGACATTATGTTACAAAGACAACCAGAATAACATACACAGATACAGATATAATTTTCATGGAACAAGTCCATGTCATAACTGTTCATGTTGTGATGTTATAAATAGAAATCAAGTGTTTGTTCACCGTGTAACTGGGAAAAAGTCCAGTTTTGATAGTTCAGCTACCTGTAATTCCACCAACATAGTCCATCTTGCCAAATGTATTAGATGTCCATCTTTCTATAAAGGAAAACCGATGCAAAAATTAAAGTTAGAGTTATAGAGCATAGATCGGATAGCAAAAGAAATGTAAGTACTAATTCTTTAACTAAGCATATAACTGAATGTGGACCTGAACATAGTTTTAGATTTAGGGTGATAGACCAGGTTTTTAGATGTATGCAGGGTGGTGACTTAAACAATAGGTTAGAAATTAGAGAATTGGAATGGATCTTAATAATGGGTGCTGATTCTTCCCCTGGTCTAAATCAAATGATGTCATTGAAGCCTGTTTTGAGGTTCAAACAAATGTGTTTACATTAAGTAACATTTGTTTTAATAAACAGCTTTTTGTTACATTTGCGTTGCTGAGTTCATATTTTTACTGTTGGTTTCTTTTATACAAAGTGAGTATTGGTTCTGTTACTTGGTTGATTTTATCATTTCTATAAAGTGCCGGATGAACAAAAATTCCTGGTAAAACTACCCTTGGCAAACCCAGCAGTGATTGCTGTATCCCCTGACAGGCAGTCAAGACTGATTCCCTCCTCATCTCTTTTGTCTACAGATGAAGACAGTAAAAACATGGACAGGATAGGAAATAAGGTTTATACCTCCTCCACCCTAGCCTTCAGAGATATCAACTACCAAATCATATGATAAAATATGCTTTGGACCTAGTATCCCAAGCTTCTACCCACCTGTCATCCATGCCTGACTGCCCTAGCAAAACAGAGGTAGCATCAAAATTATCCTTGGCTTCTCAAGTGGCCAGACATTCTATTAGATGCAGTTAAAATGCAGCAGAGGCCTCTGCAAGGTCTGTTGTTTCTGCATCAGTGCTATATCAGTACTCATGGCTATGCCTTCAACCCCTACCAGAGGATTTCATGTGTAAAATCCTTGATGCCCCTCTACACCACAACTTCCTGTTTGGTAAGCAGTCTGCAGACCTCTTTAAAAACCTTCAGGAGAAAAGTAAAGAGCTTCAACACACTAAGCACCTGCTTGTGTCTCCCATTCCAAAATATTACAGAAATTACCCTGCTAAGACTATTGTTGTCAGGAAGACCCCCTCCACTACTACTGCACTCTCTTCCAGGCTTAGAAAAAGAGCCAGGAGGCAGGCCTCTTCCAGACCAGCCACCTCTCAATCTACTCAAAGACAGCTTTTTCATGAGAGAAATGGCTCCAACAATGCATGACTGCTTTGCCCACCTCCCCTTTTGTCAGCCCACCTCTCCCACTGCCTACCCATTTGGAGAACTATCACCACAGGCAACTGGGTGCTGGCAATAGTGCAAAAGGGATATTTCCTCTCCTGGAAAGAAATGCCCCTTACAAGGGTCATTCCATCCCCCGCCAAAAAAAACAAGTACACCTTATTCCTCAGATCCTACAGGATCTTACCATGGAACTATAGATCCCATCCCTCTCGGCCAAGAAGGAAAAGGCTTTTACTCAAGATTTTTTTCTTGTCCCCAAAAAAATACGGCCCTTGGAGGCCAATTCAGGATGTCCTTTCTGAACGTCTTCCTAAAAGTTACATCATTCAGAATGTTATCCCTACAAACTCTTCTCCCATTATTGCTAGCTTAGGCCTTTATGGCCACACTCAATCTAAAGGAGGCCTACCTCATATCACCATAAAACCCTCTCACAGAAAATACTTGCGTTTTACTGGGCCCTGTTCTCACTTTCAATTTTTAGCCTTGCCCTTTGTTTTATCTACTGCACCCAGGATATTCACATAAAGCCTGGCCCCCGCAATAGCCTTTTGCAGAACCAAAGGTATTCAAATTGACCCCTACTAAGATGACTTCCTCATTCTGGCAGAAAGAGAGGACATCCTACAAAACCACCTGCAGTTTACTATTTCCAGCTACAAGTCTTGGGGTTCACCCTCAACATCACAAAATCATCCCTAACCCCTCAGCAGGACAAAATATTTCTGGGTTGCAGGATCAAAACAGACCTGATGCAGGCATTCCTCCCTCAGGACAAAGTTTTCTCCCTCTCTACCCACTCCCTAGACCTGATGCATGTTCAACAGATATCAGCAAGACAATTCCTATGGGTTCTGGGTCTAATGGCAGCCACCATCCCTATGCTACCTTTGGTCAGGATGCATATGTGAAAACTCCAATGGTACTTGAAGAATGTTTGGTCCCAACATGAATACCCTCTAGAATTTCAGATTCCACTCTTGCCCTGCCTCAAGGCAGAACTAAGTTGGTGGATACAACAAATCCAAATGATCCCAGGACTTCCACTTCAACCCCCCACACCAACTTAGTACATGCATACAGACACATCAGACCTAGGGCTTCATGGTGCAGAAGACCTGGCAACCTGCCCTCCAAAAGAAACATATCAATGTGAGGGAAATGACAACAGTTTTTTTTTGGTCCTGAAAGCTTTTCTCCCAATCCTACAACCAGGCCCCTTTAAATTTTCACAGACAATACCACAGTCATGTGGTACCTCAACAAACAAGGAAGGACCAAGTCCTACCTCCTTTGCCGGATAACATTCCAAATCTGGGACCTTGCCAACAACTTATCCCTGCAAGCAACATACATCCCTTCCCAGGGCAACCAACAAGCAGATGTTCTTAGCAGTTTATCATCTCTTCAACACGAGTGAATGCTAAACAGGAAAATTTTTCTAGACAAAGTCCACCAGTGGGGCACACCTCAGGAAGATTTGTTTGCCTCCCCCCAGAACAGACAATTGAAGAAATTCTGCACCAAGGACCACTCTACACTTGCCTGGAAGGTGGATTCCTTCAGCATTTCATGGATGGGATGATTTCTATATGCGTTTCCACCCTTCCCTCTCATTCAAAAGGTCCTTTTGAAGATCAGGAAAGACAGACCAAAAATCTTGCTGGTGACTCCCTGTTGGCCAAGGCAACACTGGCTCCCCCTACTACTTTCAATTGCCAAGGGCAATCACCACAAATCACCCCACATGGTGGACCTACTCACACAACAGAAGGTAACACTCCTTCATCCTCACCTACAGATGTTATATCTAACACTCTGGGTGATAAACTTTGAATTCCCTTCAGACACCACTATTATGAGAACATGCTTACAGTTCTGAGGGAGGCCAGGAAACCTACTGCAAATAGATCCTATGTGTCAAAATGGGAAAGAATCTCCAAGTGGTGTCTCCAAAGGCACAGGGATCCTTTTCAAGTGGATACCCCTCTAATCTTTACTTACGTGTGTGAACTTCTCAAGGCTGGCCTTTCGTACTCCTCAGTGAAAGTCCACCTATCTGAAATCTCTGCCTGCTTACTCCTAGGACCCCCTCTACTAGCCAGGCTAGATGTTAAATTATTCCTGAAAAGGGTCTTGCACATCAGACCACCAAGAAAGCCTGTCCCACCCCCTTGGGACTTAAACGTCATTCTAGAAAAACAAACACTGTCTCCTTTCGAGCCAGCCAGTTCTGCAATACTCCAAATATGCACCTGGAAGACTGTTCTGCTGGTGGCCCTTACCTCTGCTAGAAGGGTGTCAAAGTTACAGGTTCTCATGTCCTGCCCACCCTATACTGTAGGTTCATAGGTTCATGGGTAGGTACTAGGCTATCGGCCCTGGGACTATATAAGCCTAACCAAAAAGGTTCCCTGGCTTTTGCCACCCAAAAAGGACAGGGTGACTCTGTGCACAAACCCTTCTTTCATGCCAAAGGTGGTCAATGAACTGTCCTTAAACCAGTCCATTCACCTGCCCACCTTCTTCCCCTCTCCCGCTAATGACAGTGAGAGGATACTCCAACTGGACATTCACAGACAACTAAGGTTTTATTTAGAAAAAAACTAAGTCCACCAGAAATTCCAACCAACTATTTGTATCTTTCCACTCCAGAGCCCTGGGGAAGGCAGTCTTCAAACAAACCATCTCCTGCTGGATCAGAAAAACTCTCTGCTTCTGCTACCCCAACCATGGCAAGTACCTACTTCAAGAGGCTCATTCTACCAGGGCAATGACTTCCTGAAAAGCCTTCATCAAAGGCCTGGACACTGCCTCCATCCTGGAGGCAGATACCTGGTCCACTATACATACCTTTACCAGACCCTACAAATTGGACCATGCCTACAGAGCCAGGGCAGGGTTTGTTAGGGCAATCCTGCAGGGATTTCTGGAATCATTTACCTCTACCTCCACCCTTCCTCCTTCCTAAGCTGTGGCTCTCTCCCACACAAAGAATACTGATACATAGGAATAGAAGGATGTAGAATAGTTGTGTAACATCTTACTAAAAAACATAGATGTCCTTCTCTTCCATGTTCCAGTATTCCTTCCCTCCCACCTGTCCCCCTTCATTTTTATTGACTTGTCTAAAGTTCACCCTGGAGCACCACCTAGACTACAGTTAGACTAGCCAGCAAATAGCACTTCACACATCTTGTGGACATCATTTGGCTCTTTCTACTTGACTGCCTGACTGGGCAATTAAGTTCTGAGGTCTGTGCATGCAGATGTCACATTTAAGGTCCCTGGATTATGGCCCTATGTGTGACATCCCACACACCTGCAGCAACCAGGCTTAAGCTTTTGTATAGGAGCCGACGTTCAGGTCACCTGAGGCAGAGAATCCCACACTAAGAATACTGCAACATGGAAGAGAAGGGCATCTATGGTTATAAAAAGATTTTACATAACTATTCTATTTCCATAGCTTAAATTTTGAAGAGAAGAAAGCACTACATGAATAATGACATTATAGTGATTTAGCCTGCTGACAAAGGAAGAGTGATTGTAGTCCTGGAGAAATCTGTCAGTCATAATACGATGTTAGATATGCTTAATGATGAGAAGACCTACAAGAAGATCACAAATGGGAGGAGAATAAACTTATAAATCAAGACAAAGATGGTCTTTATGATTTATTGATGACATGCATCTCACAAGAATTATTTGACTACCTAATAATTTCATACCCTTTGATTCCCACTATCAATGGTTTACCCAAAGTCAGAACCCACCAATGCGTCTGGTAGTCTCTTGTGGAGGATGGAAGATAGAGCCTGCTTCCATCTTTGTTGAAGACAAACTAAATGTGGCGATTCCCAGAGCAGCTGCAGTACTGACAGATACTTCACAATTCCTCAGAACGCTACCTGATTGTTGCAAGGTTTTAGAGGAGATAACAGATATAAGAATGGTGATAAGAGATGTCAAGAGCCTCTTCACTGTTATTCCCAATGAGTTTGGGATTGAGGCAGTTCAACAATTTTTGAGACATGAAGACAATAATACTATTTCTCAAATCTGTTTTTACTTGAGATAATTTTAGAGAATAAAGTCTTCACATATGTTAATAAATACTATCTGCAAAAATGGGGATTTGTGATGGGCACACCATGTGACAACAGTTATTTTAACATAGTAATGGCTCATGGGAATTTGATTATGTACTCAATGCAATGAATAAATGGAAGAAATATATACCTTACTACAAAAGATTTGTGGATGATATATTTTTTCTTTGGACTGGTGATGCACAAAAATCTAAGTGAGTTTGCTAGCTGTTTAAGCAACACCACAACATTCTTGGAATTCAAAGTTAACAGTTCTAGAAGCAAAATGAATTTCCTAGATGTTGCACTTCAAATAGGAAGAGATGGCAGTCTCAATACATACATGTATAAGAAGGATTGCTGGAGGAACCATCTGTTGCATAGAGCTAGTATGCACCTGAGACATATCTATCCAGATGTCATCAAAGGACAACTCCTAAGAATATACAGGATTTGTAATTATGAGCAGAACTATGAAGAGGAGATAGAAAGGCAGAGGAAAGATTCTAGAATATGAGGCTATAAAGATGAAGACATGCAGGAGAGAATTTTGGAAAACAAAGCACTGAGACATATCAGGGGCCAACCCTACTTTACAAATGGTGGTATGCGAGATGAGGTTGAGAAAACTGTAAGTAGTTCAAACCAGACTGGAGGACTGAGATGCCTGCTTACTCACAACAATGATGCTAAACAGGTGTGTCAAGTCATAAGAAACAACTGGAAGTTTCTCATAGCTGATGAAGGCATCAAACATATTGTTAGTGAAAATCTTGGTTTTGTTTAAAAAATAGAAAGAGCCTGAAATGGTTATTATGCCATGATGTACAAAGATCTAGGACTATCCCAACCACCACACACAATGGCACATTCCTTGCAGGAAATATAAAGCTTGTGCATAAATTGACTGCAGGAATGTTTTTCCAACATCTGATTACTGGGAGAAATTATAGACTTAATATGTATGCGGGCTGTAATACCAGGAATGTGATATATATATATATATATATATATTTATATATATATATATATATATATATATATATATATATATATATAGATATGTATATATATATATATATATATATATATATATATATATATATGTATATATATATATATGTGTTTGTGTGTGTGTGTGTGTGTCCCTATGAAATCCTGAATGCACAGAATACTGACACCCAAAATACTGAGACAAAAAGCACAAAACCCCACATTACTGACAGACCAGAAGCGCGAAATTCAAATTCCTGATGTTAAGGATTTTTAGTTATCTCTTCTGGTGTTGCGGTTTAGGTAAGTATGTGTGTGTAAGTGTGTTTGTGAGGGGCTTTAGTGTGTGTAAGTGTGTGTTGTGACTATGGTGTGTGTGTGTGTGTGTGTGTGGGGGCTCACAGAAATGACAGCTACCATCACAAGAATGAATATTGTTGGCTCAGGGACATTATGAATTATTACTTAAGGGGACTGCAGTTATGCAAGGGCACATATTCTTTCATTCACTAGAACATGGTCATGATGCAAAGGGATTGTATTCTTTACTTTTTTTAGGAAGAATAATTGCATCCTATGCCAGTGACATACAGGCATTAAGACCCGACTCCAGGCCAGCTGACTCAAGTCTGAACATTGCCTCAGGAGTTTGGCAATGCAGACAGGGAGGATTGATGTACCTGTCCTTGGGGGAGGGGAGAAAGAAGCTCATGCCACACTCACAAGGTTTCATTTCTTTTGTAGAGATTGGGGAAACCATCACACAGTGGAGCCTGTAGGTGGACAGGGAACCTGCTGATGTCATCAATTTGTGGAAGTGATGGGTGGTCCAGTGCTGAGGCTCACTGCACTCCCCATCATCAGGATGTTACTGGGCAGACCCAGAAGTGAAAGTAGTCGGTAAAAATACCACCTTGGCAGTAATATAACATTGCTCTAGGATGGTTTGATCTCCTTGACAGCCCTGAATATTTTTAGAGCAAGGTTCAGAAGATCCAGCTATCAGTGAGAGGTACCGAAATCAGCGAATGCTCAGCTGTGAGAGGCAAAAAAATGCTCAAAAATGTGAAAACTGGGCATATGGTTTTGTGTGCTTGTATCAAGTTAATAGGTTCTGTTTTTTTTTTTTTTTTTGCTTGTTGAGGGTTTCATTATAAGAAAAAGTCTTGTAAGATGTGACATAGGTTCAAATGATGTGACAAGAAACAACTGAATAAAAGATCAGCCTACTAAATATTAATGTATGCATGTAACACAAAAGCTGAAAATAGGCATTTAAAAAGCTGTTATACACAACAGGCGAGAATAACAATTCTTATGATAACACATTCTACATTATCTTTAAATGAGAATGGTCTCACAGGTATATACAAAAAAGAAAGAGTAGTAAACTATATTAAGAAATGTAGAGTGCAAATAACTACACTGCAGGGAACATGTTTGGAAAGAAGTGAGCATGTGAATTTGATAGAGAAAGGATTTCAGGATGGTTATTCAGAGAAATAACTTGGACAAAGGAAAAGAGGAGTACTTATATTAATTGTTAGAGGAGCTCCATTTGTGATAGAAGAAGAAAAAACAAGATAGCAATGGTAGAGGTGTAGTAGTAAGGGTCTACTGTGCTGCTGGCAAGGGAAGAGGATTACACTGGCACGTATTTATATTCCACCTAAGAAATTCCGGGTGAAATAATCAGTTTTCATCAGGGAATATTACTTAAAGGTGGGGACTGGAATTTGATTTACAACAGTGAGGATGTTTCGGGGGGGGGGGCGTAAAAGGGAAAATATAACAAAAGAGGGCAGATATTTGAAGAAATTTATGAAAATATTTGATATGGAAGATGTGAATTCAGTAGCAGGAGCTCAGAGAGAATGTACATATTATTCCTAAAGGTACAAAAACTGAGCTCGGCTAGACAGAAATTATATTTCACAGGAACATCTGCATTTAATTGAAAGTTTTGATATGCATCCAATAACTATTTCAGATCATGCCCCAATAATAACTAAAATAAAAATGCAGGGTAATAAAATAAAAATGAGATGTTGGTACTTCCTAGCTTACCTGTTAAATAAAAAGGAATTTAAGGAATGGGCAGTAGAAATTATTTGGAAGTTATTAGGGAAGACAGAAATGTATTCTGAAAACATAGCTAGGGAGTGGGATAAAATTAAAGTAGAGTATACAAATAAGGTAGAAATAAAAGGAAAAGAGATATTATTAAGAAGTAAAAAGCATTATTTAAAGTGACTGACAAAAGTTACAATGTTACAGAATAAGGGGAATCTCACAAAACAAGGAGAAGCGCAACTGCAGAGTGCTAAAGAGAAAATAAAGGACTACCTGGATATTATGCATGATTTAAGAAAGATTGCTGTTAAGCTACTCTTTTTTGATAATAATGCCGGAGGACAAATGTGTTCAGCACAATGGCTCAGGCAACCAGCAGAAGAAAGGGTTATCACCAAGCTTAATGAACCTATAGCAAGGGAAACAATCAGTGATCCTGTTGCGGTATTAGAAATAGTTAGGAAATTTTTTGAAAATCTGCATAAAGAGAGAACTCTGGAAAAGAGGAAAAAATACAAAGGGTAATATTTATGGAAGAATTAGATATACCAAGGTTAGAGGTAGATGAGGCTCAATAATTAACAGTTAGGATAGGAGGAGATGAGATATAAATGGTGATGTATAACCAATCTATAGGAAAGTCTCCTGGAATAGATGGTATTCCTGTAGAGGTTTGGAAGCTAGGAGGAAAGAAAGTGATAAAGATCGGGAAGATTTTGCAGTATTTTAAAAGCAGGAGAAGCACTGACATCCTGGAAGACAGCTGTGGAGACTGTAATACGTAAACATGGTAAAGACCCATATGTATATACACATTTTAGTTCTATGATTATAAAGTGTTTATGTCTATAATAACTAAAAGAATGGCAAAGGTGTTCCAAAATTGATAGCTATGGATCAATGTGGTTTGGAATCAAGGCAAACATTTGACAACATTAGTAGAAGAATAATGATCCAGAGGGAAGCAGAATGTAAGAAAATACTGCTGTTGTTCGGCCATGCTGCAGAGAAAGCATTCAACAGAGTAAACTGGGATTTTATGAGTAGGGCAATGGAAGTATTTACATTCCCTGACACAATAATAAGGTTAACTAGGAGGATGTATGAAGAAATGGATGCAAAAATTAAAGGGAGGTAGGGTTCCTGTCTGATAAGTTTTGTTTGACTGGATGAGCCAGGCAAGGGTGTCTTCCTTCCCCTTTGTTGCTTGCATTATATTTAGAACCATTGGCAAAGAAAATGAAAGATCAGAAATCCAAGGATATAATTAGTATGGTAATCAAGAAAAGTGGACTTTATTTGCCGATGACATTATTTTGTACCTGATAAAACAAGAAAAGGATATCTCAGTGTTGTGGAACATTCTGATACAGTTTCAAGTCTTTTTAGGATACAAAATTAAGGAACACAAAACAAAGGCAATAGCTGTAAACTTTGTACTCACACATGAATTGATTCAGCAATACTCATACTTAGGGTATGGATTAAACAGGATTCTGTTATGGCAGCTAAGGATATGTAGGAAGAGACTAAACAAAAGGTAAAACAAAAACTGAGAAATTGGAAGGTTTGTTTTATGGGTATGGATAGCAAGAGAAAAGCAATGAACATGTTTTTAGCCCCTTTAGTTTTTTACACAGGTTAGGCATATTTTTATCAACCAATGGAGAAGCTGTGGATAACAATTAATAAACAGTTGGAGTTAATCGGGGAGGGGAAGAGGACAAGAGTCAAGTGGGATAAGGTGATCCTTCCAACAGAACAAAATGGTCTGAGATTATCTGATTTGAAAGGGTATTTCAGAGCTACACAGTTAAGGCTCCTATACATAGCACAAGTAGGCTATAACTAAAAATGGAAAGAGATGATGATGAAATGGAGGGGGAACTCAAGAAATAAGGAGAGACTGGGACTTGGGTGCAGTCCTTAAGGAGAATAACAATAGAATACATACAGAATGCTATATTCATAAAGCAACAGAGAGTGTTCTAAGAACTAAGCCAACAAGGGAATGGAGAAAGGAGATTCCACTGATAGGGATGATTACAACAATTAGAGGTGCACAGAAAGAGCAAGAGGATGTTGGAATTTAATGGAGAAAACTGGCAAAGGAACCAAGGTATTGGGATCAAATAATTAGAGGGGGAAAGGTAATAGAACTGGATGGAGCTGAGAATACATTTGGACTGCATGCTAGAGACTGCCTTCCCTATCAAGAATTGATATCAGAGCATAGGCAAAGAGAAAGTAATAGGGGATCCTAAAATGGAAGACCAGAACTGGTAGAGTTTTTAGCTGAATCTAGAAGAGAAGCTGCTGTTAGAAAGGGATAAGTGTTTGCATAGGTATTTTTATACCCCGAGCATACTCCAAATAATTTTCCTCATATACATTGCAAATGTTGGAGGTGTGATGGGGAGAAAGAGTCCATTGGGAGCATATTTTTTGGGAGTGTAATGAGTTGGCAGACTTTTAAAATGCTCTGCAGACTATTCTGTCAGAAGTACTAGGTGTAACTAGGGAGATGATTTTTTCAGCTGTGATACAGGATCGGCATTGCATAGACATAGTAAGGTCTTGCTGAGTTTAATTCTGATTGTTGCCAGAAAATAAATTACTAGAAAGTGGAAATCAAAGCCTAAACCAACTGTGTCAGAAATAGTGACTATAGTAACAGAGATAAAAGAACTGGAAGTGGGATCTATAGGAAAGGGAAAGAGCAAATTACATAGAAAAAAAAAACGGGAATGATGAGAACAATAAATGCAAAATAATGTTTTGAAGGAGAAGGAATGAGGTTAAAGGGGAAGGCAGGAATTTAATGAGCCTTGTAATTTTTGATTGGCAATGATTGTATAGAAAATTCTATATGATGTATAATGTTTACAAATGTAATTATGTTAATGTGTTTTTTTTCATTTATGTAAGTATATGATGGCCTATGCCGTAAGTGATAATTCAATAAAGATGATCTTTGTTTTAAAAAAATAGGAAAACTGGATTACAGCAAGGCAGGATTTGTCAGTAATATGTCTCCATTGTTGGGAGAGAAATGGATGAGCATTAGAAGTTCTGTTGGGTACTAGATGTAAAGTCAATGAATGTGTCATACTAAGTTAAAAGGAGTTGGAACTGGACTTAATGGTGGAAAGACAATGGTTTTGAGTCTAGTCACTCCCAGGTTTAAATCACTTCCAGGATCTAAGATTCAGTCCTGATCTGTTGTTACTTTCTGCTTTCTCTGAGTACTCTGCCCCCAGAAATGGATGAGCATTAGAAGTTCTGTTGGGTACTGGCTGTAAAGCCAATGAATGTGTCATACTAAGTTAAAAGGAGTTGGAACTAAACTTATTGGTGGAAAGACAGTGGTTTTGAGTCTAGTCACTCCCAGGTTTAAATCACTTCCAGGATCTAAGATTCAGTCCTGTTCTGTTGTTACTTTCTGCTTTCTCTGAGTACTCTGCCCCCCCCACCCCCCCATAGGTTAGTAGGTTCATAAATTCGTATTAGGCTAGCTGCCTTTGCAGGCCATTTTCAGTTTAGCCAATTTTCCTTAAAGGTAAGACTCAAACCCTGTGCCTTGTGTCTTTGCAGTGAACACCTTAACCATTATGCCAATCCCCACCCCCCAAAAACATGCCTGCAGCATTCTACACACTGCTAATTAACATACTGTTGTGTGAATCTAAGCCCTTTGGCATAGACATTTACCACATCTGCTATTGTGATGGATTTTCCCTTGTTTCTTTGTTTACTTTCCCTATGTTCACCCTCTACATTGTTGTATTCTTAGTTTTATATTCACATCCTGTGACATCCCACATAGATAGTTATCTGCGCAGTAGTCGTAGGGTTTCTTTCATATGTTCACCTTACTGAAACAAAACCTGAAATTTCTTCTCACTGTCTTCAATGTCTTTCTCTGTTTTTATACTTTTTTATATATACTAAGTATTTGATTTAATCTGTACAACTATTAAACTATTGTATTGCTTTCTAATTAGATCATGTAAAAAAGAATCCCTATAATCCAGACAACCTACCTGTTCAGAGAAAACATATAATAAATAAATAAATAAAATATAATAAATAAATAAAATAAAAATAAATAAATAAAATATAATAAATAAATAAAATAAAAATAAATAAATAAAATAAATAAAACAAACAAATAGCTAAATAATAATGGTTGAGTGGATGGTGTAATTTACCCTTAAATATTCCATTTATTTGGGTTCTTGCAGCCAAGTCATGGCTGAAAATGGAGAAGAACCAGTTCACTTATTCAGTTATTCACTTAAGAAAGATATGCATAGAGTAAATAAATTGTGTGTGTGTGTGTGTGTGTGTGTGTGTGTGTGTGTGTGTGTGTGTGTGTGTGTGTGTGTGTGTGTGTGTAAATATTAAATTATTCATGAATAAATAGCTCTACTAACCTTAGGGTCAATGAAGGGAAAATGTAAAGAGCTTTTAAATTAAAAATGCACCCCAAAATGTTGTGACATTTGAGAGCTACAGTGTTTGTATTGTTCACTGCATACCTCTACAGTATCCCTAATTCTGGCTCAAAGTGTTGCTCTGTCACTCTTTAAATCTTGTAAATGTTTATAAAATTATGATGAACTGTAGACAACAAAAATGAATTACCATTAAAGCTGCAGACCTGTTTTTCATTTGAAAATGCATGATAATTCAATTCTGCTTACTCTGTTTTAAAGTTAGTAGTCATTAATGTTAAAAAATATCCCTGGTATGAGTCTAATGGCCCCCGGCAAGTCCCTTAGCTACCTTCTTGATAACATGCTTCCCTTTCTTAAGAGATACCCAAGGTATTTGAGGACAAAATTAGGTTGGGATGCATGTATAGGCTTAAAAAGGCTCTAGTGATCATTAGGCTAGTAACAACCAATGAACCTATGAACCTATTGTCCCTTATTCTGGTGTTAAGTGGTTGAGAACTCTGTAGCCTTGTCACAGCCCTGATAGCTTGGCCTTTGTGAATTTTGTTCTCTCAGAGTCTTTGACATCGTATTATATTATGTTATATAAGAATATTTTAGGGTGTGCTTCCAGTATGCAGTAATTTCATAAATACTAATTACTTCTGACACCAGTTGTATACAGTAAGAAACAGATGTATGCATTGTAATATAATATTAAAGAAATGATTTCCTGCACTGTACAAAAGGCCATATTCTTTTGCTTAGCCTTACTTTGTATTTCGCTGGCAGTGAGTGTTTGAGTGTGTGGTACAGATGAATTACCGAGGCATGGGTAGTCATCAGGCAGTGTAAATCATGGCTCTAGGTGATTATCATTGCTGAAGTGACACCCTGACCCCATGTACAGAAATGGGGAAAAAGGAGATTAGGATGGAGGATGACTGGATTCTAGCATTAACATTGCTGCCTAGTGATGGGTGTTCTTTGCAGCATATATTTAAGAGAAAACGAACAGCTCTCTCTGGTGGCATTTAAATATATTTATTTCTAACGTATGTACAGCACCATGGAAAAGATTGCTGCTTTGCTTATTCTATATCCCAGACAGCTTTGCCAATTTCAGAATGTTTAAAGTACTTTTTTATTCTAATAGAAGACTGTACTAGGCTGCAGTGGTACAGCGGTTAGTGTTGTTGCCTCACAGCAAGAGGTTCTCTGGTTTGATTCTCAGCTGGAGTGCCTTCTGTGTGGAGTCTGCATGTCCTCCCTGCAGTAAACTGCCATTTAAAGACATGCAGATACTAATGAGGCATTCTGGGGGAGAGACATATGTTAGTTAGCCATGTACTCTCCCTTGATGCTGCCTGTAGGTAGGCATTTATGCAGCTAAGCAATTCAGGCAATTACTCAGCTGTGTAACATAGCATGGCTGCTCTTGGTCTCTCATGCTAATGAACACAGCCAAAGGGCTATGCTCACCAATCACTGTAGAGCTAAGTACTGGGAAGTTTATCAGTCAGTTAATATTAAAGAGTGTGTGAGTGTGTTTATGTGAGTGGCTGCATGTTTGAGTATGTGTGTGCCCAGGACTGGCCTTTGGTCAACTGGTGCCTTAGGCAAAAGTTCTCCACAGAGCCCCCCCCCCCGCATTACACCATTCAGACTACTGGAAAAGCACCCTTGCTAGAGCAACACCCTAGGCAACCACCTAGTTGGCCTATGCGTAAGGCCAGCTATGTGTGCACCTGGGAGGTCACAGTAGGTGGCTTATTGAAAGGGTACATTAGGTCAGTGCATTTGTGAGTGGAATGAACATGCGTGTGTGGAAAGGTTTGGGGGGGGTCATATATATCCACACACTCCTAAACTAACAAGCAAAGCCTTCAGCATTTGGTCAGGGGAACCACTAGTCACCTGGGATAACTTCAGAGACATCAGATAAGGGGTACCACATACCATCAGAGGTAATACTAAAGACATGGGATAAGGGAACACCATCCAAGGATAACCTTTATCATTGTGCCTTAATCGCACTTCCACTTAACATGGGTTGTTGGAACTACTAGACACCAGGGGGAACTCTTAAATCTTGTGTCTTTATGGCAGTTAAACATAACAGGGACTGGGGAAAATCTTAGACATCAGGGAGAACTCTGACGACATGGCTTGGAGGAACACTAGACACCAGGTATACTCTACACAGTATTCCTTAAAGTCAAGAAAATAAAAAATGTTGCGCATGGAACCATTAGACACCAGGGATAACTATCTTCCTTAAAGGCACTAAAAGGGATCCCAACCCCTCAACTTCTCACTGTTTTGCAAAAAAAAAAATAAATAAATAAAACACATAAACTTCAAAGTAGGGAAAGATGCTTCAAATCCAGCACCTTTGCCACAGGAAACCACAGCATTAACCGTGTTTTATCTCAGGAATTATTCAATGCCTACAATAGGTGGTGATAATGGAGGGAGAGGAGCAGACCATTCAGCATAGCTCTCAGCGTAGTAGTGCACAAAATAGAGCCAAAGCCAAAATTAATGGGGGGACAAAGTCAGATATAGACTTTAGTTATTCGTCTTACAAACTTAGAAAGTCACTAGTGTAACAACTTTTTTCACTATCAATAATTTACTTATAGTTATGAAGTATGACACTCTAAAATCTGGCATTAAAGATTGACTGTCTGTAATCATTTGTGATTTTCAGGGCAGGAAAAAGAAGACATTGAAGATATTCTGATAACATGGGGGAGGTATGTGTGTGTGTTTTTTGAATGTATTTTGTGTGGGAGTGTGAACGGGGATGCCTCTGTTAAAAACACAATGGATCAACCACTACTGTTAAATACCTCAGGAAAGTGCTAATCTGCATTCATGGCTGTTAACAACAATTCAGAGACATGTAAATTAGCCAGTAATGAGGTCTTTCCTCACTGCAGCTAACATGTCTCTTAATGTGCTAGTACTGTGTTGTTTAAACAGGGCCTTTTTACTGCAGCCCTTAAGATGAGCACTGTGGTTCTTTCTGAATCCCTGGGATGGTGTCTTGTGACTGAAATCTACAAGACTATACCATTTCTTTTGTTACTTTGATACATCATTACTTTATATTATGCTTTAAATAGCATTCATTACAACATGAGTATGGTAGGTGAGCTTTCTCAACCAACCCAAGATTCTTGCTGGATTATGTGTGCTAAATCACAGGTATTCCACACATGGAAGCAGTTACAAAAATAAGGTAATGCAACTGTGATTAAGGGCTGTGATGAAACAATGAAAATGAGGCAGAATATATAATTATCTATTTATAGGCACACTATATAATGTATCTATCTATATACATACATGTGCACAATATATTATAAAGGAATATGCCACGTCAACAACATCAACGCAAAAATAATTGATCTTGAATAATCAAACTACCAAACCCAAATAAATAAATAAATAACCCTACAAAAATTAATTTTGCAGGGAGCAAGCCCACCATGCTACTTAAATATTCCAATTTCAAGATTGTTCTACAGTGAGAAAAGGACAAAATCGTACTCACCACTGAACCACAAGCTGCAATAACCAGCCATATTCTGGCATTTCGATATAAACTTGTTTTGGTATTTTGAGCTTTGATCTAAAATAGTGTTATTAAATGTATTCGACAATATGAACAGTCAATGAAATGACTGTAAACCACATTATGTTCATGCATACATGTGTAAATATGCATATATATATATATATATATATATATATATATATATATATATATATATATAGATATATATATAGATATATATGTAGTCTGAGAACTCAACCAATTGATGCAAAACATACTGTGAAAAAAGTCATGGTTCCAACCAGTCAAGATTCACTTCCTCGTCTATTTTTTCACCCTTTTTCAAGGCTTACATACTGTGACACCACAATAAAAATATTCCATCACAAACATTTTTGGCAGGTGAGGCAAGCCCTGCTCAACCCAGTTTTATATATACTCACTCTGAGGTCACACAACAGCAGGGAGATGACATATTCATAATCCCTGATTTTCTACAATGTTACCCACAATACTGTGGCCAGTGGTGTATTTCATTATCTCAGTCCACTTGACCAGCTATACTCTCAGTCAGTTGACTACATATTGCATATAGCAAGACTTCCACGGCACCTACAACTGTAGAAGTAACACAAATGCAGACAAAAGGCAAATTGATCCACTCCCAAGTATTTATTTAGCACTTTTGTTTATAAAATACAAACTTCCTCAGAATTAAAGGTTAAAAAACTTGAACCTTAGTGGCCAACTCATTTATATAAGCACTAAAAAATCATGTGATAAAAATCGTGTGATAAAACTTGCCTCAGTTTGAAACCAGCCTTTAAAGATACATTACATCTGTAGTGTAACACATGCATTTTCCTATACATCCATTCCATACTTTTACACTGCTAAACAACACAAACATATATACATATGCAATATTGCTAAAATAACTTGATACCTCCACTAGATAAATTCTTGCATAAGTAAATACATGCATATGTGACTCTGCCTGTCATGCAACCTTTAACATATATTATATACAAAAAATACTAACTTTAACACCGTATATGCCCCATAAACAAAGTTGTAACTAGACAGCAAACTTGACTTTCAGTGTCAAAATAGGACTGATAGACACTACACCATTTAGTCCTGGATAACTTGTGTGGGTTTGCAGTTGCCATTTGAGTTCCTTAAATGCCAAAAAAAATCATCTATAGGACCCCCTTTTTCACCTAAATCAACTTGATCTATAATAATATATTTAAAATGATGGTCTGCAAGTTGAATTATATGTTCAGCTAAGGCATTCCTAGAATCTTTTTTACTGATATCATATTGATGTTGATATATTCTGGTTTTAAAGCTATTTTTTCTCTTACCTATCTAAAACATGGGTATTTTTGACAAATACCCATGTAGATAACCAGTTTGCTGTTACAATTATATCTCTTTTTTAACCGTATTGTACCAAAATGAGATAAATACATTTCTTTCTGATCTAATGTATATTTACATTGTGAGCAGTGCCCACATTTACTCATTTTCCACACAATTCATCATACTTAGGTTTTTCCAACATGATTTTAATACTTGCATCCTTTTTATAAGATATATGTGGGCCCACCCTGACCAATTTCTTATAATCTGGGTCGGTGTCAAAGACACAGCAGTTTTTTATAATAATTTCTCTAACATTACCATATTGCTTTTTATATGTTAAGATCATTGCATTTGTGTGATCCACTATAGCAGTATTGGATATAGTATTCATGCTAGTGTGTCTATCTGAGCCCAGCAATGGTAGGAAGTGTCTGCTAGCTCTTTTCTGGGTTACCTCGTTACCTACGTTGTCTGTGAACAGTGTGGGGTAACCTCTGCTTATCAGCATATTTTTAAGAAAATTAGTCTGAATAACATATTCATCATTATCTGATACCATTCTAGCAAGACAAACATATTGTCCATTGACCAGGGACTTTTTCTGGTGCAAGGGATGCCCACTCGTAAAGTGTAATAATGTGTTAGAATACGTTGGTTTTCCATAAACAGTAGAGTTAAATATCCCTCTAGTTCTATCTCTTACAATAGTGACATCCAAGAAATGAATAGTTTCAGTACTTGTATGGATAGTAAAATCCAAAAATGTTGTAGTGCCACACATGTAGTTAAAAACTCCTTTAGTTTTTCAGATCTATCTTTCCAAAACAATAATAATAATATCGTCCAGGTATCTGCCATAAAGTGTCCAATATTGGGAATATGGTGAATTGATGACAAATTCCATTTCCCAGTATGCCAGGACTGTATTTGCAAAAATGGGGGTACACACTGCCCCTATGGCAACTCCTCTACGCTGTTTAAATATTTGATGCTCAAATGTAGTGAAGTTATTCTCAAGGACCACTTCCATAAGTGTCCCAATGGTGAGAATCCAATCTTGGTTCAGGGTTGTGTTATGGCATAAAAAGGTATAAGACCACTCAATACCCATGTGGTGTTGAATAGCTGAGTACAAATCCTTAATATCTATGATGACAAAAATAAGTGTGTCACTATATAGCTCATTAGAGACTTTACATAGGAAATCCCATGAGTCCTTGATGCAATAACTGTAGTTCATTAGTATATCTTTCAGTTCTAGGTCAACAACATGGCTACCGTAAAAGTTTTTGATGCCTTGGCATCCACTATAGGTCTAAAAGGTGGATCTATAAGACTCTTATGGATTTTGGGGATTCCAAATATTGTTGGTAACTTTGGGTATTTAACCTGCAAAAAATTGTATTCCATGATGTTAATTTGATTATTCATCAATAGCTCTTCAAGCAACATATACATTTTTTGATATGCAACATTTAGTTCATTCACATTTGCTTCACTATATGTTTCTGAATATAATATGGTTGACACCTTATTTTTATAATCATTGCTATTTGGAGCACCTTCTGTGTGGAGTCTGCATGTTCTTCCCATGGTCGAGTGATGCTAAAGACATGCAGGTAGGTATGAGTGTGAATGAGCATGCCTTCTTTGAAGGCTGGGCATCGGGCTGGCAACTCAGCACCGTAAAAATCCACTGCCAATCATGAGCGGACCGGAGTTCCACTGTGGCGACCCCTAACCGGTAAAAGCCGAAAGACTTTATTGCTATTAAAAATAACCAAGCCTCCACCCATATCGGGTTTCATTACCTGTAACTGCTTGTTGACACAAATTCCTTTTAGTGTCATATATTCTGAATAAGTTAAATTGTTACCATCATGTTTCTGTCGCTTAATATTCAAAAACAATTTCCTAATTTCAAACTCACATAATTTCTCATATACAAACACAATAGAATGCAAAACAGTGTTACTTACAGGTGCTAGGTTTTACATATCTATTATCAACAAATGTTTTTTTGTCTGAATCTTTAAAAAAGAATGCAAAATTTAACTTTCTAGTAAACAACTTTAAATTGATAAGAACATCATCTGTCATAGCATTACGAGCTGGTACAAAGGAAAGACCCTTTTCAAAAATGTTAGATATGTTATGTCCAAAGAGGCACCACTGTAGTTATGAATCTTAAAGTCACGCTTGTTGTTCTATAGGATGGTGCAAGGTGAGGGAGCATCACAAATAAAGTCTATCAGTTCATGTAATTGTTGCGACTGTTGTTGTTGTAAGTAGTCCTCTCACCCTCTCTCTACTTCTTCCCTGTCCATTCCCCCTCTGCCCACCAGTTGAAATTGCTGTTGTTGTAATAAACTGCCCCTCTCTGGTTCCTCAGTCCTTCCGACCTCCTCAGAGGGGGCTGGGGTAAAGGGGGTAAGGCAGTATGATCCTCATTGTTAAAATCAATGTCAGGTTCATCTTCAAGATAGTCATTATCACTATGTAAAATAGTAGAAGGTCGTTGCCCCAAAGGGGGCTGGAAATATGCCTTCCCCTGTTCATATTCCTTTTTATCTCTACTCAGTTTTTTTATTTTTTTTATTTTTCAAATCAAGAACAGATTTATCTACTCTTGAAAACAATGCATAATAGTCAGCCTTCTTAATATCAAAAAGTACATCATTCTGTATATTTCTATCTATTTTTTGAATAGTGGCTAGTTGTTCATCCATTTTCCTAATGTTGTCATTAATAAGACACTGCAGTAGTTCACAGCCATGCTTGTTAAACACCTGTATAAATTCACAATGTAAAAGTGAGTCTCTAATCAGTCCAGTGAGAAACTTCCACATACGTAGGCCTTTTGGGACTAGTTCTAAATGTATGCACTCATTTAGGTATTGATTTTCTAATTGTAATTTTCTGTACCTGAAAGTGCAGTCCTCCAAATGATTTATTTGTTGGTCCATAGTTCCTGAATTGTTCTCTGCAGCATTATTTTGAAAAACGAATGTATCTCTACCATTAAGCCACTGTGAAAGGGTAGAAATACCATTATATGAGGTTCCCATCATCATGATAACATCATTACCCTCTGTATGCAAATTCTCCAAAGCTGATTGGCTGAAAAGTCGTGCTGGTGATCTTTGAGCTGGAGTAATGCTACTAGAAGGGATATTAGTAGCCTGAGATTCCATTCTGACACATTCATTGAAGTTCACTTGCCCAGTGCTTCTTGAAACATTAGGTTGAGAATTCTGCTCCATAAGCTGCTCAACCAAACAAGCTAAGTTAGCCACAGATTTACTCCATCCATTAAAGGAAGTAAGCCAGGTAGGTGGGGATCTAGGATCAAGTCCTTCAATGCCTTCCATAGTTTAACAAACTTCAAGACTTGGTGGTTGGGCCCACGTATATCTTATAAAAAGGATGTTAAGTATTAAAACCATGTTAGAAAAACCTAAGTATGATGAATTGTGTGGAAAAATGAGTAAATGTGGGCACTCCTCACAATGTAAATATATATTAGAGCAGAATGAAATTTATTTATCTCATTTTGGTACAATAAGGTTAAAAAAGAGATATAATTGTAACATCAAACTGCTTATCTATATGTGTATTTGTCAAAAGTGCCCATGTTTTTATATAGGTAAGATAAAAATAGCCTTAAAACCAGAATATATCAACACCAATATAACAGTATAAAAGATTCTAGGAATGCATTAGATGAACATATAAGTCAACTTGCAGACCATCATTTTAAATATATTATTATAGATCATGTTGATTTAGGTGAAGCAGGGGGTCCTATAGATTACTTTTTTGGAATTTAAGGAACTCAAATGGCAACTGCAAACCAACGCAACAAGTTATCCAGGACTAAATGGTGTGGTTTCTATCAGTCCTATTTTGAGAGTGAAAGCCAAGTTTGCTGTCTAGTTATAACTTTGTTTATGGGGCATACACTGTGTTAAAGTTTTTTAAAATTTTGGGTATATAATACATATTATAGGTAGCATGACAGCTAGATTTACATATGCATTTATTTACATATGCAAGAATATATCTAGTGGAGGTATCAAGTTATTTTAGCAATATTACATGAGTATATATGTTTGTGTAGTTTATCAGTGTGACAGTATGCCATGAATGCATAGGAAAATGCATGTGTTACAAAATGCAGATGTAATTTATCTATAAATGCTGGTTTCAAATTGAGGCAAGTTTTATCACATGATTTTTAGTGCATATATAAATGAGTTGGTCACTATGGTTCATGTTTTTTAAGCTTTTATTCTGAGGAAGTTTGTATTTTATAAATGAAAGCGCTAAATAAATACTTGGGAGTGGATCAGTTTGCCTTTTGCCTTCATTTGTGTTACTTCTACATATTACATGTGTGTGTGTGTGTGTGTGTGTGTGTGTGTGTGTGTGTGTGTGCGTGTGTGTGTGTGTGTGTGTCTTTCTGTATCTACATATAATATCCATCCAACCACAACCCTTTTTCACATTTTGCACATAGGGTCAGGGTGTCAATTAAACAGTGATAATCATCTAGAGCCAATGTTTACACCGCTGGGTGGCTAGGCCTGTTGTGGAAGTTCTTCCACACCACACACCCCCCACTCAGACTCATACCTACAGTCAATTTAGAGTGTCCAGTCCACCTACTGCTTATCTTTGGAATGTGGGAGTAAACCAGAGCTAACCAATGTGAACACAAGAAGAACATGCAGACTCAACAAAGAAGGAGCTCCAGCCGAGAATGAAATCAGGGAACATCTTGCTGTGAGGTGACGACACTATCTGCTGCTCCACTGTGCCACCCAAATTATTATAACATTAAGCCTATGTTTGTATGTATGATTGTGTGTGTGCCTGTGACTGCAACTATATATATATATATATATATAGATGTGTGTGTGTGTGTGTGTGTGTGTGTGTGTGTGTGTGTGTGTGTGTGTGTGTGTGTGTGTGTGTGATGGATAGGCCTTTAACTGGCAAATGACTTTAAAATCCCACAACCATTAGTTAAAAAACTAAAAAGGAAATTCTAGCCAAGCTAAATACAACTCTACAAAAAATCTGTATACAAGAGGCCTGAGGAATCACACAGTGGAAATTCTAGCTTGGCTAGAATTTTCTTTTTAGTTTTTTACTGATTGTTTTTCTGTGTGACCTCTTTACTGATTGTTTTGGTTTGTTAGTTGGGATATTTTGCAGACACCCTAATGGTAATAAACATCAACTGGGTATAATAGGCCTGTGTTTCTAACGCTTAGTTAAACAGTCCACTTGTGCTGTACTGATAAGAGCATAAGAAGGCCGAAACATGCATGTCCACAGCTAGTGAGGTTTGGCTTTATTGGCCTGAATTTGTCGGTTAAATGACTTAAAAAGAAAAAAGTCATGAGCATTCAGAATCGCCATATAGCTGAAACACCTAATGTTCCTAGGCTCATTTGCATATATCCCATGTGCCTTTAATACAAGAGGTTTGAGGAATCACACAGTGAAAATTCTAGCTTGGCTAGAATTTTCTTTTTGGTGTTTTACTGATTAATTTTTCTGTGTAATCTTTTTACTCACAACCATTAGTTAGGTAATTGGTTGTATTAAATAAATAATGAACACTAAGGAACTAATAGTTCTGCCTGAGAACTCATGAGCCAGTTGGGGAATTGTCCCAGATATCATCTACAATCAGCAACCTGAGTACTAGAAGGGCTGTGAGAAGCCATGCCTCTGTGAAATAAAATTGGTGGCCTTACCTCTAACATGTATGGTTATAGCTTGTGCAGGAGGTGTTATAGGTAGTGTACTTATTTTTTAAATTAACTTGGGAAAAACAAGGGGCTCCTTTTTTAATTTCCTCCATTAAAAATGTGCATATCTTTATGTATTTCTGCCTCCACTGTGTTTTAAAAAGCTACAAGTTGACAGCAAAGGTGTGTGCTGAAGAAGTTTGGCCATGGACTTGCCCCCCCCCCAAAAAAAAAATAATAATAATTCCCCACTATTCTTCTGACTCCAAGTGCTTGGACTGTTTGTTGTAAATCTCCTCCTACTGGAGTTCAAGAAATCTTGAAGTTAGTATCTTCCTGGGAAACCTGCATTTTGCTGCTTTGTCATGATTTGGGAGGGACTGCTGCTACCTGATGTGTGATCACTTATCTGAATAGCTTTTTGTAGATTTGTATTTATTTATTTTTCCTTCTGTTTCTCTGGATACCTGAAACCATGCTGGAATTGCTGAAAGCCTTGGAGGGCATTAAGGTGGAGACTAATCAGAAACCTTTGCAGCTGTGCAACAGTTAATGCGACTAGATAATGTGATTGATACCCCGTATAATTGTCCATGACCTTAACAAAATAACTAAATAAGATGACATCAGAGTCCTCCTTATTTAAATGAAAAGCGACATAAACAACTGGAATGAGGCAGAATGGGGAAAAGTTTTTTTCATCCTAATTATCAGGGGAAGCACTGAAAACTTACATTGATATGGTGAAGGCCAGATTACACTAATTATGAAACACTTGAGAGGATGTCAAAGCATCAAAATTAATACCGACAAGAAAAATGAAATGTAAGCATTTGAAAAAAAAATCCTCCATAAGGTATGTGTCTCAGGGGATTCCCCATGCTCTAAAACAGGCTTTCCATCCATGTGAAGCAGAATCCATCACTTCCCTTATTTAAGTGTAACCTGACCAATGGATGAGAAATCAGAAATGTGGGCATGGCCCCCATTTTTGTGATAGACAAAGGCAAACAGTAATGTCCTAACTAACATACTCCCTCCTAATAAATGCCAATGATACATACAGACACAATTGGGTTGGAGTTTATGGCTAGGCTTATAAAGGCTTTAGTGATTATTAGACTATTTATTTATTTTATTTATTTTATTTTATTTTACATTTGTTGACCGGGCTAGTCCAGCTGGATAATTTCCATTTTCAGTGGAGGCCCGGGGAGAAAAGCTCCACAGATTTAAAACATAGGTTATACAAAATTGAAGATTTACTATGAGTTCCTTTAACAGATATTAGGTTACCATGGATAGTTATTAGTCTAGATCAAGAAAAATAGAACACATATAATACTATCTACGTATTGCAACAGACATTAATTATATCTAGAATTACACTCCATTCAGATCATTGCATACATATTAGTGTATATACAATATATAAATTGTTTTTTTTTTTTTTTTTATGAGAACAGTAGAAACTGTAAAGTCATTGGGATGTTTGAGAACACAGAGAAGGATTCAGTTGAGAAGTAAGGAAGTATGATAGTAGAAGGTATTAGGTTTCTCAGTCAGGATTGGTACAAGAGCAGAGCCAGAAGTTTTTAAGATGTGCAAGGAGTTGTTTTTTAAAAAGACCAAAGGAGCCTATAGAGGTAATGTGTGAGGGGAGGTTATTCCATATTTTGCCTACTGCGTTGGGAAAAAGGCAGTTACCTGCAGAATTGGTAATTCGAGTTGTGTTGACTTGAAGCTTTTCAGCAGAACGTAGTTGTTTCAGGTTATTATAAGGGCCTGTGAAGATTAGTGAGAGCAGGTGTTTTAGATGGTTGATATAATATGTTATGTGTTATTAGGAGTTGTTGATATATAATCTTGTTGGGAAGTTCCAACCAGTGTAAGTGTTTTAAGTTTATACAGTGGTGTGTTCTATACTTGGATGCTGTGGCAAAGTTTAGCCATATTGTGGTAGGATGTCGTAAGTTTCTTCAGGTTGCTTTTGGAGAGGTTGGTGTAAATAGAGGAGGCATACAATAGGGTCGAGATGAGATGTGTTTGTGCTAAGGTGGTGCGTGGCTTCTGGTGTAAGGTAGGGTTTGATTCTGTATAGTGAGCCAATTTTTTTATTAACTACTTTTATGGTGTTGTTGATATGGTAATCATAGCTAAGATTATTGTCAATAGTAACACCAAGTAGTTTAGTTGTTAAGTCTGGGGAGATGAGGGAGTTATCACCTGCAGAAATAGAGAAGTTAAGTTGTGTAGATTTGTGTGTAGGTGAGAAAAGTAGTAGTTTTGTTTTCTTGGGATTGAGGAGAAGACATCTTTTTGAGAACCAGTGTTCGACGATAGAAAAGGTAGCTTGTGTGAGTGAGTGGAGTTCAGATTGAGTGGAGGCTGTGCAAATAATGGTGGAATCATCTGCATATTGTATACATGTAGTGTTTTGGATAGATGCTTGGAGGTCAAAAAAAACCATGTTAGAAAAACAGAGATATAAAATTGTATACATTTTTGACAAAAATTCTCATTTTGGTACAATAAGGTTAAAAAAGAGATATAATTGTAACAGCAAACTGGTTATCTATATGTGTATTTGTCAAAAGTGCCCATGTTTTTATATAGGTAAGACAAAAATAGCCTTAAAACCAGTATATATCAACACCAGTATAACAGTATAAAAGATTCTAGGAATGCCTTAGATCAACATATAACTCAACTTGAAGACCATCATTTTAAATATATTATTATAGATCATGTTGATTTAGGTGAAGCAGGGGGTCCTATAGATTACTTTTTTGGAATTTAAGGAACTCAAATGGCAACTGAAAACCAACGCAACAAGTTATCCAGGACTAAATGGTGTGGTTTCTATCAGTCCTATTTTGAGACTGAAAGCCAAGTTTGCTGTCTAGTTATAACTTTGTTTATGGGGCATACACTGTGTTAAAGTTTTTTAAAATTTTGTGTATATAATACATGTTATAGGTAGCATGACAGCTAGATTTACATATGCATTTATTTACATATGCAAGAATTTATCTAGTGGAGGTATCAAGTTATTTTAGCAATATTACATGAGTATATATGTTTGTGTAGTTTATCAGTGTGAAAGTATGCCATGAATGCATAGGAAAATGCATGTGTTACAAAATGCAGATGTAATTTATCTATAAATGCTGGTTTCAAACTGAGGCAAGTTTTATCACATGATTTTTAGTGCATATATAAATGAGTTGGTCACTATGGTTCACGTTTTTTAAGCTTTTATTCTGAGGAAGTTTGTATTTTATAAATGAAAGCGTAAATAAATATTTGGGAGTGGATCAGTTTGCCTTTTGCCTTCATTTGTGTTACTTCTACATATTACATGTGTGTGTGTGTGTGTGTGTGTGTGTGTGTGTGTGTGTGTGTGTGTATGTGTGTGAGAGTGTGTGTGTCTGTTCTTTGTATCTACATATAATATCCATCCAACCACAACCCTTTTCATTTTGCACATAGGGTCGGGTGTCATTAAACAGTGATAATCATCTAGCGCCAATGTTTACACCGCTGGGTGGCTAGCCCTGTTGTGGAAGTTCTTCCACACCATACACCGCTGAACCAAGTAATTTTGTCTTCCACTAGTATCTTTGGAATGTGGATACCATACCATGTGAACAGAGACATGGATAACAAGAAATCAGCGAGAATGAATCAGGGAACACTTGTGTTCATCAGAGCCATGTTTACACGTGGGTGGTAGGCCTGTTTGGATCTTCACTCCTAGAATACTAAGAATAGATGTCCAGTACTCTGTTATTTTGGATGGAGAAACCAGAGCTAACTAATGTGAACACAAGAAAAACATGTAGACTCAACAAAGAAGGAGCACCAACCGAGAATGAAATCAGGGAACCTCTTGCTGTGAGGTGACGACACTATCTGCTGCTCCACTGTGCCACCCAAATTATTATAACATATATATGTATATATGTGAATAATATATATATATATATATATATAGATGTGTGTGTGTGTGTGTGTGTGTGTTTTGTTTTGTGTGGTGTGTGTTGGGAGTTTGAGGTGTGGTTGTTTATGGATAGGCCTTTAACTGGCAAATGACTTTAAAATCCCACAACCATTAGTTAAAAAACTAAAAAGGAAATTCTAGCCAAGCTAAATACAACTCTACAACAAATCTATATACAAGAGGCTTGAGGAATCACACAGTGGAAATTCTAGCTTGGCTAGAATTTTCTTTTTAGTTTTTTACTGATTGTTTTTCTGTGTGACCTCTTTACTGATTGTTTTGGTTTGTTAGTTGGGATATTTTGCAGACACCCTAACGGTAATAAACATCAGCTGGGTATAACAGGCCTGTGTTTCTAACGCTTAGTCAAACAGTCCACTTGTGCTGTACTGATAAGAGCATAAGAAGGCCGAAACATGCATGTCCACAGCTAGTGAGGTTTGGCTTTATTGGCCTGAATTTGTCGATTAAATGACTTAAAAAGAAAAAAAGTCATGAGCATTCAGAATCGCCGTATAGCTGAAACACCTAATGTTCCTAGGCTCATTTGCATATATCCAATGTGCCTCTAATACAAGAGGTTTGAGGAATCACACAGTGAAAATTCTAGCTTGGCTAGAATTTTCTTTTTGGTGTTTTACTGATTAATTTTTCTGTGTAATCTTTTTACTCACAACCATTAGTTAGGTAATTGGTTGTATTAAATAAATAATGAACACTAAGGAACTAATAGTTCTGCCTGAGAACTCATGAGCCAGTTGGGGAATTGTCCCAGATATCATCTACAATCAGCAACCTGAGTACTAGAAGGGCTGTGAGAAGCCATGTCTCTGTGAAATAAAATTGGTGGCCTTACCTCTAACATGTATAGCTATAGCTTGTGTAGGAGGTGTTATAGGTAGTGTACTTATTTTTTAAATTAACTTGGGAAAAACAAGGGGCTTCTTTTTTAATTTCCTCCATTACAAATGTGCATATCTTTATGTATTTCTGCCTCCACTGTGTTTTAAAAAGCTACAAGTTGACAGCAAAGGTGTGTGCTGAAGAAGTTTGGCCATGGACTTGCCCCCCCCCCCCCCAAAAAAAATAATTCCCCACTATTCTTCTGACTCCAAGTGCTTGGACTGTTTTTTGTAAATCTCCTACTGGAGTTCAAGAAATCTTGAAGTTAGTATCTTCCTGGGAAACCTGCATTTTGCTGCTTTGTCATGATTTGGGAGGGACTGCTGCTACCTGATGTGTGATCACTTATCTGAATAGCTTTTTGTAGATTTGTATTTATTTATTTTTCCTTCTGTTTCTCTGGATACCTGAAACCATGCTGGAATTGCTGAAAGCCTTGGAGGGCATTAAGGTGGAGACTAATCAGAAACCTTTGCAGCTGTGCAACAGTTAATGCGACTAGATAATGTGATTGATACCCCGTATAATTGTCCATGACCTTAACAAAATAACTAAATAAGATGACATCAGAGTCCTCCTTATTTAAATGAGCGACATAAACAACTGGAATGAGGCAGAATGGGGAAAAGTTTTTTCATCCTAATTATAGAAGCAGAAAACTTACATTGATAGTGGGCCAGATTCCTTTATCCTAAGAGATAGGTAGAAGGAAGATAGACAATTTTTCCAGAGTACTGCTTGTTGTCGGTTTTAGATAAGAAGAGAACCAAGTTAAGGAGGAGGTATCCAAAGCAAGGGATTTTAATATGTGTAGAAGTGTGTGGTTGACCATGTCGAAGGCTTTTGACAGGTCTAGGAAAAGAGAAGAGGTTAGTTTGTTGTTATTACGATTACAGTTGATGGTGTTGGAAAAGGAAAGTAGAGCAGTGGTAGTACTATGTGAAGGTCTAAATCCATGTTGAGTATTTGCAAGTAGGTTGTTTTGAAGGAGATGGTTAAGTAGTTGTTTGTGTATGCATTTTTCCATGATTTTAGCTAGTGGAGATAGTAGTGCTATAGGACGAAAGTTTGAAAGGTCAGTGGATTTGCCTCCTTTGTGTAGGGGTATGATATGAGATATTTTCCAGATTGTGGGAAAAGTACTTTCTTTAATGGATCTGTTTATGAGGATGGAGACAGGGTAGGCGATAGCTTTGGCTGCTATTTGAAGAAATTCAGCTGGAAGGTTATCAGCTGAGGGTGTAGTAGGTTTAAGTTTCTGTAAAAGAGATTGTATGTAGGAGGTAGGTATGGGTTGAAGTTGCAGGGGTGGAAGGCAGTTGTTGCTTTTATTTGAGAACAGTTGGGAGGAATCAGGGGTTAAGTGGTTAGCTAGATTTTGTATGGAGGTAGTAAAGAAGGTGTTGAAGTTATTGGCTATTAAAGAGGGGTTGTCAGGATCTAAGTTTTGTGGGTTTGGTGTAACTACTTTGCCTGGGGTAAGAAGATTATTGATAGTAGACCAAAACTTTTTTGGTTCTTTTTTGGTTGATTGTTGTAGTTCAAGGTAATAATTTTTTTTATCTGCAAGTATAGCTTTTTTGGTATTATTTCTGAGTTCTTTGAAGATTTGGTGATCGTTTGGATTTCTGGAGGACCGCCATTTTTTCCACGATTTATTTCTAAGTATAATTTTTTGTTTGGTATTAGAAGTTAGCCAGGGTGCTATTTTGGTCTTTGTTCTAATGATACGTTTTGGGGCATGTTGATTCAGGATGGCCAGGAATGCTGAGTTGAAGTGTTCAACAGCATTGTTGAGTGAGAGATATTTGAGAGGGGTCCAGTTGTATTGTGACAGTTCTGTTAGGAATCCTTCAGGATTAAAGTGTTTTTTTGAATATATTGTTTTATGTGAGGTAGGTAAGTTTAGCTTAGTTTTGGCCCTAATGACATAAGTAAGAGAGTGATCGCTAAGATCATCTGGAAGGATGCCAGTTTGGTAGTTTTGTAGGGGAGAGTTTGTAAGAATCCAATCTAAGGTGGTTTCCTTTTTGCTCTTATTATTTATTCTAGTTGGACTGTCAATTAGTTGTTTGAAGCCAAAAAGATTTATGTGGGAGGTGGGGTTAGCATTGCTACAAGAATTCCAGTCGATGTTAAAGTCCCCAAGAAATAGTGTTTCTTGAGGGAGGTTTATAGAGAGGTGTTCAAGAAGTTGTTCTAAGATGGGGATATTATTTCCAGGGGGGAGGTATGCACAGATGATGTTTATAGATTTAGTGTTGTTAATTTGAATTTTGGAACCAATTATTTCGGCATTAATGTTTTGGTTAAGGGTAAGGTCCAGAAGAGTAAGCTTTAGTTGTGTTTTATATAGAATAGCTAGATAAATGGACTTAAAAAGCCACTTGTGCTGTACTGATAAGAGCATAAGAAGGCCGAAACATGCATGTCCACAGCTAGTGAGGTTTGGCTTTATTGGCCTGAATTTGTCGATTAAATGACTTAAAAAGAAAAAAAGTCATGAGCATTCAGAATCGCCGTATAGCTGAAACACCTAATGTTCCTAGGCTCATTTGCATATATCCAATGTGCCTCTAATACAAGAGGTTTGAGGAATCACACAGTGAAAATTCTAGCTTGGCTAGAATTTTCTTTTTGGTGTTTTACTGATTAATTTTTCTGTGTAACCTTTTTACTCACAACCATTAGTTAGGTAATTGGTTGTATTAGATAAATAATGAACACTAAGGAACTAATAGTTCTGCCTGAAAACTCAAGAGCCAGTTGGGGAATTGTCCCAGATATCATCTACAATCAGCAACCTGAGTACTAGAAGGGCTGTGAGAAGCCATGCCTCTGTGAAATAAAATTGGTGGCCTTACCTCTAACATGTATGGTTATAGCTTGTGCAGGAGGTGTTATAGGTAGTGTACTTATTTTTTAAATTAACTTGGGAAAAACAAGGGGCTCCTTTTTTAATTTCCTCCATTAAAAATGTGCATATCTTTATGTATTTCTGCCTCCACTGTGTTTTAAAAAGCTATGTTGACAGCAAAGGTGTGTGCTGAAGGAGTTTGGCCATGGACTTGCCCCCCCCCCAAAAAAAAAATAATAATAATTCCCCACTATTCTTCTGACTCCAAGTGCTTGGACTGTTTGTTGTAAATCTCCTCCTACTGGAGTTCAAGAAATCTTGAAGTTAGTATCTTCCTGGGAAACCTGCATTTTGCTGCTTTGTCATGATTTGGGAGGGACTGCTGCTACCTGATGTGTGATCACTTATCTGAATAGCTTTTTGTAGATTTGTATTTATTTATTTTTCCTTCTGTTTCTCTGGATACCTGCAACCATGCTGGAATTGCTGAAAGCCTTGGAAGGCATTAAGGTGGAGACTAATCAGAAACCTTTGCAGCTGTGCCAACAGTTAATGCGACTAGATAATGTGATTGGTACCCCATATAACTGTCCATGACCTTAACAAAATAACTAAATAAGATGACATCAGAGTCCTCCTTATTTAAACGAAAAGCGACATAAACAACTGGAATGAGGCAGAATGGGGAAAAGGTTTTTTCATCCTAATTATCAGGGGAAGCACTGAAAACTTACATTGATATGGTGAAGGCCAGATTACACTATTATGAAACACTTGAGAGGATGTCAAAGCATCAAAAGTAATACGGACAAGAAAAATGAAATGTAAGCACTTGAAAAAAAAATCCTCCATAAGGTATGTGTCTCAGGGGATTCCCCATGCTCTAAAACAGGCTTTCCATCCATGTGAAGCAGAATCCATCACTTCCCTTATTTAAGTGTAACCTTGACCAATGGATGAGAAATCAGAAATGTGGGCATGACCCCCATTTTTGTGATAGACAAAGGCAAACAGTAATGTCCTAACTAACATACTTCCTCCTAATAAATGCCAATGATACATAAGGACACAATTGGGTTGGAGTTTATGGCTAGGCTTATAAAGGCCTTAGTGATTATTAGACTAGTATATAACTATAAACCTATTGACCTGGAATCCAGAAGATTTCCGCCTCACGAGGTGTGAACAAAGTCAACCCAAGAAAGTGAGTTGACTTATCTAGAATACTAATGATCTCACCGACAGAAATGCAGTGCTATTAGCTATGCACTTTGTTCTCATTGTGTATGTCAGATTACTATGGATGTGTGCAAATATAAAAAGGAAAAACACATATATGAACTTTCTAACAGTATACAGGATACATCTAAGATAAATCACAAATTAAACAATTTTGTCAAACTTATACGACATTGCAAAAGAAAAGGATACCTTCCCAAATGCAAATAATCCTGTAGCCTTCACTTGTGTGTTATTCACGGGTCCATTCTTCCAGTAACAAATATCTAGATTTATATAAATAAACCACTCACTACATAGTGCAATTTATTCTACACATCCCATAGTAGACCTCATTAAACAAACTGCATATCTGAAGAATTTGATAATAAGAAGTCCTTGGTGACATAGTAGATGCCACCTCAAAGTGTTATAGCTGGCTGCAGCAGGGCAAAAAACAAGACACATGCCGTACAGTGTTGGATAGGAAGCATTAAGTCTGTACCCCAGCTTTCTTTCCAACCTGTTTGAAAACTAAATTTAATGCTACTGTGTGGGGTGAGCCTTCTCCCACCAATACACCCTTTTCAAATATATGTTGTTAATTTCTAAGGTGACACTTCCCTCAGCTTATTAAGTTAACGTGCTTCTCCTTTGCTGTGTTAAAAGCAAGATTAAGCAGTTTGGCCAGAAGGCTAAGGTAGCCCTCTCACTTTGTGAATATTGTTAAGTAAAGAATCTTAACTTATGACTAGAGTTACCTGCTTCCATCTAAGTTAAATGGAAATGTATGCAGGAGTCTTGGGATGCATCTTCCATCCATTGTAACTTGTTAACACATTTGCATGTCTAACAAACATACCTGGCCATCTTCTATCAGCTAATAGAAATATAAATGCTGCTTATGTTTAGGTTAGCCTCCTGTTTTATTTTGAAATATAAGATCAGCTTATGTTCAATGTAGGCCCCCATTCCACACCATATTTCCCAAGACTCTGCTCATGTAATGGTCATTCTATATGGAAAAACACTTTCAAGTGCCAGGCTGATCAGTCTGATATGCCACATAATCCAGAGTAATCCTTAAATGAGAAGCATCTGAAAGCCATCTAAATATCCTTTTCACTCCATTGGGTCTGCATGAGATATGCAAATAATTTACAAATCACACCTGCACGGCTATACCCGATGGAGGCAGAACATCTAGCAGAACTGTCATGGAGCAGGCAAAGCTAATCAAAGATGGCACCTATGGGTACGTGTCCCTTCTCCCACCCTTGTACTTACTAAAGGTTAAAGACAGCAGTATGCCCTGTATCAGGAAGGTGCATAGAGGTAGTGGGCCACAAGAGACTGCTGCAGCCATAACATTATGTCTTGCATCTAACATCACCACAATGTCTTTTTTGTAGCACAGAAGACTGCTCAGTAATATTCCAGTCAGTCATACCGTTGTGCACTGCTTCAGCCCTGAGTAAAAAAGCCTTAGAAATGAAATATAAAACTCTGATCCATGGCAGGCATTCTAGCTTTTATAGCATGCAAAAACTGTCTAACTTTTAACGTTTCTGTGCTTGTGCTGTTGATTATTGTCCATGCCCAAGCTTCTGTGCTATATTATTCCATCATCACACACCTTAGTATAGGTTAGGAAGGTTTTAGTTAGTAAAAAAAGTGGTGGCCAGAGCTCCCTATCACAGCTGTGGGCCCCAATACCATGAGGATCCAACTGCAAAGAAAGAAATAAAGAAATGAAGAAAGAAACTTCAGTTGCAACTGTAAGACAACAAATTACAAAACTTGTAACACGTTTACACTATTTTTGGAGGGGCACCCCTCAATGTGTGGCTATCCTCCCTACCCCTCTAACTATTAACTCTTAGGTGTGTCATAACTCAGCTTAAGGGGAACGCCAAGATCCTTGGAGTT
Organism: Protopterus annectens; assembly: GCF_019279795.1. Classification (NCBI taxonomy): domain Eukaryota; kingdom Metazoa; phylum Chordata; order Ceratodontiformes; family Protopteridae; genus Protopterus; species Protopterus annectens. Next base: position 1,679,148,633 of record NC_056739.1, on the reverse strand, counting down.
AGTGTCTATTTCTTGACATTCAGTGTAATAGTCTCATAATTCTGAGAAGTAAAATTACAGTGCTCAGAATTACAACATACAGATGGAGATCATAATTATTTATTGTACAGTACATTTATTTGTTTTTCACATATAAAATAAAAAGTTATATTCTAAATCTGTTTTGTTCTGATGAAATAATTCTTGTATTTTCACTAAGAAACTGTAACAGCAGTTAGCGCAGATGACTAAGGCTATGAGATTTTAACAAGCTGCATCATTTAGTCCAGGGTTTGATTTTCTCAGCTTCCATTTGCTTATTGTGTGTCTCTGTGCAAGTCATTTAATCACAGTTTTTTTTTTGATGAGTCTCAAAAAAGGTCCATATGTATCAGTGTAATACCCTAGTTAATAAGTACAAAAAAAATGTTTTTGAATGTGGACAATATAGCTGAAAGTAAGTAAATCTTATGACTGGAGAGCATCATCACAGTAGCCAGAGGGACTCTTCCCAGCACTCCAGGTTACACACGCAAAACTAATATTTATGAAGCTTCAAGCTGCGTTGTGAAGACATGTTGCCTGGTATTAGGGTACACTTCAGTGATATGCTTTATTCTGAAATTATTTATTCTTCTAAAAGGTCCCTGATCATTTAGCAAATCAACTTACTATTAAGTACTATAATGATCTCCAGTAGGAGCTATCTGATTTGAGCGTATAAAAAACTTGTGAATTACAACTTTTTAACATTCCTGTCAGTTGTACTTTCTGAGACAAAGACTGCTTAAATTGAACTGCATACCCCAGAGTAGTGTATAATAAGGCATCAAGGATGTATGGCTCATTGTATCTTTTTGTGTGATACCAGACATGTTCTTAAATTGTCCCTTGCAGTGTATTAACAATAACAAATCTAATATACTTTCTACTGCAATGGGAAAGTGTAGATGATGCCTTAGAGCTTATTTAAGCAGTAACGCCACTTATGTTTTTGTTCATGACCTGAACACAGTACTTTGGCTGTTAGCTATGGCAATACCAGAACAAATGAGCTGAAATGAACAATTATTAGATGTATCCTGATCTAAAGTTATCAAAAACACAAAGCATGACTCTTACACATCACATATTTCCAAATTCATGAAATGTAGTACAAGAGTAGAAGTCAAACTACAGAAATATGAACACTGCAGACTATACTCAACAGACCGAATGAGCTATATATCTTAACTGAAAAAAGGGGAAAACACTTAGCTATATGAACAGAGGGCTCAGCAATAGGTCTGAGCATCTATCATCACTGGAATGCTGCCATTTTGACTCTGAGATGTTTTTGGAGATTAGATGTTTTGGCTGCGATTAATTGCTCATTGATTAAACTTCAGGCGATTAATTAATCATAGTGCATCCCATTCAGCTAAAAGAGCCAGATCTCCTATGAGGTGATATAGTGCAACAGATGAAATTGGATCCTGTGAACCTATAGTCCCGGACTTTAATCTTGAATTAATTTTATCTTGTATACTTAGATCCGCGGTGGTACAGCGGTAGCATTGTTACCTCACAGCAAAAGGTTCTCCCGTTCGATTCTCGGCTGGACTGCCTTCTGTGTGGAGTCTGCATGTCCTCCCTGCGTTCGAGGGGCCTTCGAAAGACATGCGTGAATGGGCGTGCCTTCGCTGAAGGTTGGGTGCCGGGCTGGCAACTTGGCACCATAAAAATCAACTGCCAATCATTAACAGACAGGAGTTCCGCTGTAATGACCCCTAACTGGGAAAAGCCAAAAAGACAAACAACTACAATACTCATTAGTAAACTGAGTGACTGGGGCAGTCTGTTTAGACTGTTTTCATTGAAAATGAGAATCAAGAGTCAATAAAATTCAGTAAAGTAGCAATGAATAATAATAATCTACGATAAGCAAAATACATAATTGTATTGAGACACATAGAGGTTAGAATACTTACCCTTTCTCTTCTGGCAGATACATATACTGTCAAATTGTGATGGTATACTAGTAGAGGTGGCCACTCATTTTCATAGTATATGGACCTCTATACGTACTATAACTCTGTTTACTTAATATATTATTTTATAATTTTTATTATTACCTTTGCTTTACATGCACTATTACATGTAATAATGTAATGTTACTACTTAGAAACTACTAGTTTGATTAAGTATTGTAATGTTCATGGTTTTGTATGGAGCTTTCCTCCGCAGGACTCTGTTTAGTTGTGTAAGTAAACTTACCATAAACAGCAGATGTTCTAACAGATCACTATTACACCAGCCTTAGCTATATGGTTGTTGTTGTTGTCTTTCAGCTTTTCCCGGTTAGGGGTCGCCACAGCGGAACTCTGGTCCGCTAATGATTGGCAGTAGATTTTCACGAACGCCGAGGTGCCAGCTCAACATTCAACCTTCAATGAAGGCACGCCCATTTAGGCATGTCTTTCGAATGCCCACCCAACCGCGGGGAGGACATGCAGACTCCACACAGAAGGCACCCCCCGCACTCCAGCCGAGAATCGAACGGGAGAACCTCTTGCTGTGAGGCAACAACGCTACTGCTGCACCACCATGGAGTTTTCAAAGCTTAAGGTCTCCTTCCATGCATTTGGTTAAGGCGTAATCTTGAATGTTTTCACCATCTTACATAAAGCATGCACCAGGTTTTGCTGCTGTTAGTTTTATATACACCTGTGTATTATACCACATTTTCATAACTTTGGTTGGCACATTTGTCTACAGGCTTGTAGTGACAAGTAACACAGTAATTCAGTATAGTAATATGACAGTTCAAGTTAAACACTGTGACTCATGCATATGAAACAAAAAAACAACAGTCCTGTAGTATTACAAGTAAGGAAGTGGTGAGCCCATATTGTTTCAAGTCAAGGAGTATATAATATATTTATCCTTCAAGGAAGTAGGCCCTGCAGCAGTCTTTACATTAATTGCATTCTTCTTGTGATTCTCTAGGTAAAGTGTATTACCTGCAACACCCGGATACGCTAAACTTTCAGGACGCTGTAAAGGCCTGTGAGGAAGATGGGGCCACGATAGCCAAAGTTGGCCAGATCTATGCAGCTTGGAAATTCTCAAACTTAGACCGCTGTGATGCAGGTTGGCTAGCAGACGGAAGTGTACGGTATCCCATTTCTCGTCCTAGACTCAATTGTGGTCCTCCAGAGCCTGGTGTACGCAACTTTGGTTTTCCCGACAAGAACGAAGAATATGGTGTCTACTGCTACAAGATGAGTTAAAAGATAAAGAGATATACACACACAGCCCACAATTTGGCTGTTTTGAGCTCAGTTTTATGCCTGCCATATCTGTTAACCTGCTACCTCCCAAAAGATATGCAAACTGTTTTCTATAAGACATTTACACTGGTTCAGCCTGCTTTGGGAGGAAAATGTGAAAAGGCTTCAATAATTTTGTATCTTCGACAATTTTTTTTTCTTTCATTTCCTCAGAAATGAGGCCACATAAATGAAAAGTTATGCTTTATTTTCTAGAGGAATAAGGGACCAAATTAAGTTACATGTCCCTTGGTTTTGTGACAAATGTTTATATATTTATCTTTAATAGTCATTGTAAATTATATTGATGTGGACATGCAGTTACGTGTGTTTGCTTTATAAAAATATGTCTGAAATGAATGCATAAGAACAGCTCTAACCATTGAAGAGTTGTTTTTTTTCTGTTGACAATATATGCATCAGAAAGGAATATCTGTATACTTTATGTAATGAAAAATGAATAGTAAGCAAATCTGGACTAAGCTGACAGTACCTGCTGAAAGATGATTATGTGTTAAATACAAAGGGTATTATTTTCACAAAACCACATTATAACTTCCATGTAAGGACAGAAAACACCATTCTCACAATGATGCAAGTTATAACATTTGTGCCATTGGAATATAATCTGCTGCACTGGCTGAACCTCTTGTATAGCTGGCAGACTGCCTAAAAACAACTAAGGGGTCTATATGGCTGAATTATCCCCTCTGTTTCACACAATCTGCTATTTTTGAAACAAAATGAGTCAGGTTCTCAAGACAGACACACTGTTAATCCTCCAATATTCTCATCCTAGCTAACCAGATAATTGCATGCACAAATTGCAACCACTTCCCCTATTCTCACTGCTGAAGAACTGTTCCCGAAAAATTGCTAAATCAAAACTGACCAAAAGTA
>NC_056739.1:1678834443-1678841943 GCF_019279795.1 Protopterus annectens | reverse complement strand
TAAGATATTGTATCAGCATGTGTGAAAACACAGCAACATACAGTCATTTGCAAAACATTGGGGGTGGCGGGTCGATTGAGCACAATGGTTAAGGTTTTCACCTCAGACACAAAGTATTGGGTTTGATTCTGATCTCAGCTTATTAGCTAGCCTTATAATTACCATTCATGGCAGTTAGCCTAATATTCTCGTATGATCCAGTGAACCTGGTGAGGTTGTGTTAGTGGAGGTACATAACTCCTATCCAGCACACAGCATATTAATAGACATTACCAGTTGTTTCAAGACATACCTAGAGGATATGTTTGGTTGCCCATATGAAGTCATAGTTCTTTTATATGGCATACCTGACATAAGCATTATGATAACATAGCAAAGAATCCCAGTGAAGGTGATATCACCCCAAGACCCATAGCAAATGTAAGTAATTTAAGTAAATAATGATTTATGTGAAACCAGCAAAGTTAATTTATGTAAATAATTTTGTGTGTGCAAGTGAAGTTCAGTTAGTTAAAGAACATTGCAAGTTAAGGATATACACGTTTTATGAAAAAATTCCTAAAAACAGTCAGTTAAATTATATGCAATGTATAAAACCAAATTTAAGTACTGTAGCATTTCCCAAAGGACAGTAACACAAAATCTACTTTGTCTGGCCAGCCTAATATGCAAAGCCATGGAAAGCCTTATTAGGAAACAGCAACCCTCCGAATACTGTTTCCATTTTAGTTTGGATTTGTCAAGAGCAGGTCATGCTTACCAAATCTAATGTACTTTTTTGCAAAGGTCACCAATGCAATATAGGAAAGCAAAATGGTACACATTGCATACCTCGACCTAGCTAAAGCTTTTGACACAATCCCCCACCAGGCATTGTAGAACAGCTAAATAAACTAGGAATAAACTATGGTCACCTACTGGATTGCCACATGGCTCACAGATGAGATGCAATAAAGCAAAATTGACAAAGTTACCTCCAGAAAGAGATGAATTACTGGTGGAGTCCCCAGGGTTCTGTGCTGGGGCCTCTCCTATTTAACATCTACTTTTCTGAAGTAAAAGCCAATACCAAAGGGCTCTGAATGACTAAATTTGCACATGACTACAAGTTAGGAGCAGTCACTCAACCCCAAATTACAGAGCCATCCTACTGGATGGTTTGTCCCAAACAACTGGTGCCACAATCATGGACCAAAATGAAATGCCAGTAAATGCATTATTGTATCCTTTGGAAGTCATCTACCTCAGAGAACAACTATGATGACAATAAGACCTTGTTTGGGTTTTTGGAACTTATCTGGACAGTGACCTAAATTTTGACCAGTATGTCTACTTATGTAAGAAAGTGCTTCTATATTAAGCAGCTTAAAGAAATGGGTTATGTCTACATCTAGGATGTCACTGCCCTCCTTTACTCAGCACTCCTTAGGCCAGTCATTGAGCATAATGCCCCCTTTGGCCTGTATCTGTCCAGACACATGCAACTGGAATGCCCACAAAGAAGCCTTACTAAAAGGATACTAGGGCTAAACAATATGTCCTACACAGACTGAAAGTCTGCCATTTGCTTTCTTCCACTGACTGCCTCCCATAGCTCTCAACCCCTCATCTCCAAAATATAGAACATAATGTGACAATATGGAGCAAGAGGCAAACATTTACTAACAACTTCATCTAGGATGCTCATAGCATAAGTATGAGAAAACAGTTATTTTATTTAACAGTTTTCCTGTTTTAACATGATTCAGTATTGTATACGATGGCAACAGCTAACATTCAAACTCACAAACTGAAGAACATTCCTCATAATGAGATACCATCGAGAGCTATGCTGCCTTTCCATCCCCAGACAGACCACCACTTCTGTGATAACCAAACAGACTGTTTCTACACACATATATAAAATTGTTGGTTTGAACAGCTGCAACATTCAAATACTTCTTGGAAAGCCACTGATTTTAATGTGTTGTCAAATGTAAATAAACCCCCTCTCTACAGTTTGAGTTGGCATCAGACTGACCATATGTACACTAACACAGCCTTTAGAATCCTAAACATGGAAAAAATGCTTTGCTTAAACAGTGAAAATGCATGCTAACACATACCCACTTATCCCAACATCTTTCTAAGTTTAAAAAAGTGATATTTAAATCTTTCCCCGATTTCTGGGCCTTTGTTCTCCTATTTTAGATTTTGCATACACAGAAATATTTTAAGTGTGGGCAATAATGCCCTTCTAGCCTGCCAAAATACCAAAACAGTTCTCATAATAAGTTCCAGACTGTTCTTAAAAATATCTAAAACTAGTACTTATTTTAATGTAACATGGTAATCTCTTCCATGCATCAGTTCCTCTTAGAGAAGCAATTAGTACATTTCTCATTCCTATAGAATCTTCTAAATAGGTCGTCTGATGTTTCGCTATTACTTTTTGATAACCCTAAATATTCCCAGAGGTAGTCTCTAAATGCCGTATATACCTGAATAAGATCAGCTCTTAAATATCTGAGACCCTGTTAAGATAGTTTAGTCTTTCACAGTATCTTAAATTTTCACTTCCATTGATGCTTGTGGTATATTTCCACTGGGGTCTTTACAGTTCACTCATGATTTTCTTATATGGTTTCCATATAGTATTCCATACTCAAGTTTGGGTCTAATGTAACTAAAAAACAATGACTTAATTTCCATTTTCCTAGACTTTATAAGCATTTTTATACTATTGTTCTATAACCATCACTAACCAGCTGGTTGATATGATTAGAAAAACAAACCTGGAATGATCCATTTACCATACCATATAAACCCTAGTCCTAGGTTCTGCCAAAAACCCAACTTGCCATGCTTTCTCCAGGCTATTCAAGTCTCCAGTACAGGGCAGACTGCAGAAGATAACTCACCACCTACCCAACTCCCAAAAAACAAGACAAACCAGCTGGTTACAAACCATTCAATTGTACCCCTTCCAGCTAGTGCTGCTACTAAACTCTGTTCACAGGTATGAAGTCAAACCACAAAGTCTGTACCAATGGAACTTTTAAAAGGTGCTGCATCATTTGGTAAAGTCCTATTACTGACAGTCTGCTTACCTAAATATGCAACTGGTGGGTTCAAAACAAAACTGGACACAGCAATGCCAGATGTATCAGAATTAATCTATAAAAGTGTCCCAAGCACCATGATTTGAACACATTACCAATCAGTATAAATATCTGAAAATGACCAGTTCCAAATAATGAACCAGACAAAATGCTTCCAGTTTTCCAGGATAGCTATCTGTATTGACACCTTGCACTTTGCTTTTCTAAGGCTATAATACTAGAGTGTTCTACTAGACAGGAAACTTTGTACACTGCCACAGAAGGGAAACTACTTTTGATTCCAATGTACCATTCAAGGTTTAAAAACTGAACAGTGCGAACTCTGTCTACATTACCTACTACACTTAAAACAGCAGACAAGTTCTGGAACATTTGCAAAGAATGGTACATACATTTTCCAATCCCATTAAAAATTAGGCAACTTTTCCAAAATCTGTGCTCTGCTGAGGTAATTATTGTTACATCACTCAGGAGTGATACACATTTACACATAATGCACACAATCCAGGCAACATTAACAAAGCAAACTGCAAACATCTAGCCACTTCCATTGTTAAAAAAATACAGAAATGTTAAGAACTGCATCGCCATCTTTCAAACAATAAGAAACTGTATGGCTTTAGGTTACACAGGAGATTCATTCCTCGCAGCGATAATCCACACACTCTCTTACCTGATCAAGTCCAACTACCAAGTACGTGTATCTTTGAAATATGTGTCTTGATTCTGTTATACAGCAGATATTAAATGCAACATCAAAATATGTTTATGTGTAGCTAGTGGACTCATATCTATATTATCTTAGATGTTTTGTAGGCATCTGCAGATTTTTCTAGCCAAAAACATTTGTAAGTCCCTAGCAAAGAAAATAATATTGTATCTAGGAATAAAAAGTCTCAACACAAAGCAATAAAGAATACTGATAGCACTGTGTTTTAGTAGTATATTTGTTAAATATCTGCTCCGACCTATTTCTTTGCCAGTTTAAGATATAGTTAATAATATAGGGGTTGTTATAACGTGTACTCATACACCAAAATTATATTAATACTCAGCAGTGGTGTAATTAAAGTTATCTAGTGTGTGTTTTCTTGATATTGGCTTTACTGTGAGAACAACATGGAAAAAATCTGTGTGCTCCCAATTCAAAAGATATAATGACTGATAACATCCTAGGACAGACACCTGACAGCATACTGATACAAACTGTATATTCAGACTTAACATTTCAATCAGAGATTGGTGCACAACAAAGTGATATGCAAGCAAGATGTAAATTTTTTAGATGTTGAATCATTTGGCATGTTTTGCTCATAGTAATTAATGTTTAAAATGTATCTGTCATTTGGTAAATATTCAGGAATTCCTTGTCATGTACATTGAAAAGTATATCTATATACATTTTTAACACCGTACTGACTTCCGGCCCAGCCCATGGCTGACAAAAGATCCTGCCCCCATCCACTCAATAAACAAAAAAAAAATGTAAATATATAAATGAATAAATGTATACATCCATTTAGCTAAGCAGTGAGATAACAGTGTTTCTAATACAAATATGGACAGGATATCAGAAATGGTGTCATGCTTGATCCTGTGAAAACCATGGTAATTTTCAGTGTGAACATCTGGCATTAGCCATATCTCCATTACACTATTCACTTAATATGTGAAAAATAATAAGATAATGAGGTTTCTTCAATGTTTTGTACTAGACTGTGGCAACTAGTTGTGTCCCTCTCCCTCACCCTTCTGTTATGTACATAAACTAACCCCCAAGTCCAACTCAAGAAAGAAAGACAAATGCAAAGAAGTGTTGATGTAAATAATTGTCCCACTGCACATTATTTATAACTTGTTCTGTATCTTATAGCATACCAGCATGGCTTTCTGTGAAATCATGTATTACTTCCTTGCGGCATTTGTCATAGCATGGTTATATATCACTAAGGAGCTTTTTGCTTAAGGAATTCATTGATTAAGAGAGTGGCAGTCACAGATAAGGCATTAGCAGGCTTTAATAAAACAAACTAATTCAGCAATTAAATCCAGCTACAACAAAAGATGTGGGAAAGTCTGCTATGAAGCTTACGATTATGTGCAGCCTTCCCAGGAATAGTGCCAGGTCAAACTATAAATGTAAGCTGTCAGTAGCAAATGACCAACTCTACCCTAGGCCCCATATTCTGTGTGTTGGGAAGCATACCTGAAATTATAATTTTTGTGGATGAAAAAGTGACTAAATTAGTTGCCATTCAACAATTTCTCATAAGTTTGTCTCCTAAATGGTCACCTACAAAGTGGGAAATATCACTGAAAAAGATAAAGTAACATAATTAAATAAGTTCTTATTCTAAATATTCAGTGAAAAAATGGAGATCACAATACTTTCTCTATATGTTAAATGCATTTTAGGAAAAAGAACCTTGAATATAAAACAATACATGAGTGTGGACTTTCTAGTCAGGCAATTTTAGGGATTAAAAAGATTAGAAAAAGTGATACCAGCCACATCAGGGGTGGGCATCTCTTAACTTCAACGTGTTTAAAACATAGATGGTAAAGAACTTCAATCTTCTATTTCTCTAAGCTATGATACTGCATGCCAGTATAAATTATTAATCTTATAGCTGCAGAATTCTGCAGTTATTTTAAAAGTTCTGTTACCTATTACTACAATCCATAAATTAACTATAGCACAATGTATCTAAAAGATATAGGAATAAAAGTACCTCTATAGGAGTAAGAACTAGTCCATATCCATCCATCCCCAACACCTTTTCCCCTTTTTTGCACCCAAAGTCAGGGTATCACTTTAGCAGTGATAACCATCTAGATCCAAGGTTTATGCTGCCAGGTAGCTAGCCTTGCCACAGTAGTTCTTCCACAACATACGCGCACATTCACACCTATGACCAGTTTAAAGAGTCCAACTGCATGTATTTGGAATGTGGGAGGAAACTATATCCCTTGGAAGAAATCCACATGAACACAGGGAGAACATGCAGACTCCACTAAAAAGGCACCACAGGCAAGAATCGAACTGGCGAATATCTTGCTATAAGGGGGCAATGCTATCCACTGCACCACTGTGCCACTCTAGGCTTATTTAGCAGCATCTGATCCAGTCATCATAGTTCATTTGTGTTATCTAGTTAATTTAATAAAGTATAAGTTATGATATTAAAGTACTGCAATTCATTTAAAAAAAAAGTTATTTTTTAGGGTTTGAGAAAGCAACCCAGACTAAAAACTTGTTGAAAACAGTAGCATTCCCAGCAAAAAAAATAAGGAAACATTGCCCAAGTGAGACAAAGACAAACACCACCACATATCTCTGCAGCTGAACAGGCAGATGCGAAGGCAAAAATGCAAACCCCAAGGTCTGTCACACAATTCAAGACTGGTAACTGGTAACAAAAGAAAAAAAATCATAGCTGTAAAATCCAGTATACAGTATTATTAAGAAAATGAGGTACATCTAGTCTGTCAAATGTATTCTCCAAACCAAAATATGGAATTTTTGACAGGAACAGTTCTGCTTTGAAACTGTGGTCCAAGTCCAGAAATAAGTGACAGAGTACAATGATTGCTAATTCAGCTACTGGCAAATAAAATATTTTTATAAACAACATCCAGAGAGCCAAAGGTTTGCATAATGTAAGTGCTCACTCCAGGAAGCAGTCAAAACTCAAGAAGAGAACAAATTTCTTGAAGCTTTACCTTTCTGAAAGACACTTATCCAGCAGGTAGCAACACAGCGAAAGCAAGAAAGAGGTGTATGACCATAAACTAAAGAGGAAAAAGTAAAGTCAGCAAAATTGATCACCCATAATAACAAATATATCTGACTAATTTAGATCAGAAATATAAAAGCAAAACAGCAAAATTAAAATAAAGCATAAAAATGAAAGCTAGAATCAAAATATCAGAATATAAGAAGTCAAAGGCTAAGGCCTGACAATTTGTTGTTGCCATATTTTCAGGAATATTGAATAATGACTGCTGCAAAAGGGAATGGACACCTTTTGTGTGTACATCATTTGCAGAAACAGAATGTTTTTTTTTACTTGCAATAACTTCATATTCAGTTCATTGTCTGCGAATGACACAAAAATTCCCAGATCTGTTATTCAGCAACTCTAAGCCTTATATCTTATAAGGGTTTGTCATTTCACAAATAGTATTTAGATGTTTGTATCCTTATGTAGATGTTCGCCACAAAAGGTTTTTGGGACAAGAGGGATTAATCCGGTCTAAAAAATGAATCTGACTAATGAAATCAAAACTACCTTTTAATTTTTCATCAGACATTTGTAAGGGCCCAATATTTAACATGTTAACATCAGGGAAATAAAACAGTGAATGCCTGGTTGTATGAGGCATGCTGGCGTGTATA